>NW_027469172.1:0-5000 GCF_051020765.1 Lasioglossum baleicum
ACCTCCACGTGGCCCTCTCCTGGATTTTCAAGGTCCGAGGGGAAGATCCGGACACCGCCGCAACTGCGGTGCTCTTCGCGTTCCAAACCCTATCTCCCTGCTAGAGGTTTCCAGGGAACTCGAACGCTTATACAGAAAAGAAAACTCTCCCCGGATCTCCCGACGGCGTCTCCAGGTCATTTTGGGTTACCCCGACGAACACTCTTACGAGGGCCCGATTGGTAAGCGGTTCCGCTGCCGGGTTCCGGAATAGAAACCGGATTCCCTTTCGCCCGATGGGTGTGTGTTTATCATTTAATGATATTTTGCTCTCTCTTAGGACACCTCATCTACATAGGATTTCTCTTAGGGCTTAGGATCGACTGACTCGTGTGCAACGGCTGTTCACACGAAACCCTTCTCCACGTCAGTCCTCCAGGGCCTCGCTGGAGTATTTGCTACTACCACCAAGATCTGCACCGACGGCGGCTCCAGGCAGGCTCACGCCCCAGACCCTTCTGCGCACACCGCCGCGACCCTCCTACTCGTCAGAGCTTCATGGAAGACGCGCCTTTAAAAAAAGCTAACGTCAACCTCACTTGCCGCTGACGGCGGAGTATAGGCGCGACGCTTCAGCGCCATCCATTTTCAGGGCTAGTTGCTTCGGCAGGTGAGTTGTTACACACTCCTTAGCGGATTCCGACTTCCATGGCCACCGTCCTGCTGTCTTAAGCAACCAACGCCCTTTCATGGTATCCCATAAGCGTCGACTTAGGCGCCTTAACTCTGCGTTTGGTTCATCCCCACAGCGCCAGTTCTGCTTACCAAAATTGGCCCACTGGCACTCTGATCCAATATAATCTCGTGGCTTCATTGATCCAAGCAAGCCAGAGATCTCACCATTTAAAGTTTGAGAATAGGTTGAGGTCGTTTCGGCCCCAAGGCCTCTAATCATTCGCTTTACCAGATGAGACTCGCACACGTTCATCAAAAGAGAACGAGCGAGTGCCAGCTATCCTGAGGGAAACTTCGGAGGGAACCAGCTACTAGATGGTTCGATTAGTCTTTCGCCCCTATACCCAGTTCCGACGATCGATTTGCACGTCAGAATCGCTACGGACCTCCATCAGGGTTTCCCCTGACTTCGTCCTGACCAGGCATAGTTCACCATCTTTCGGGTCCCAACGTGTACGCTCTGGGTGCGCCTCTTCTCGCAATGAGAACGAGACGCCCCGGGAGTGCGAGGCCGCATCGTGACGCGGCCCATCCTCCCTTGATCGACGCTAAGGTACGATCTTCACTTTCATTGCGCCTTTAGGGTTTACATGTCCCAATGACTCGCGCACATGTTAGACTCCTTGGTCCGTGTTTCAAGACGGGTCCTGAGAGTACCCAAAGCAGTAGCGTCGCTGACCGGTAATTCAAAGCTTGGCCAGTCCGAGGACACCGCCTGCTAACAGCTGGTTAGGCCCGGAGCCGGCGCTAGGTCCGTACCATCCGGGTGACAAACTAACCGAGCTTGCGGCGGGCCTGACGCACACACATTCGAAAATGGATTGGTTGCGGCCCCGATACCGTCAGAGTACCGTCACGCAGCCGCGGCCAGGCGATCGAGCGTCTGCCGTGTGCGCACGAAGGCGACACGACAGGCAACAACTCGAGCCGTAGACCGACACGCAACGGGTCGCGACGTTCTACTAAGGGAGAAGTGCACGACTACGCGACCGGAACATTTGCCGAAGATGGTGTACCCTCGCACTGGAACCACCGAAGTGGCCCAATTACGGGCTATCTGCGCACCAACGGAAGCCAGCCTCGTCGACGATGAATCTCCCCATTCGATCTTGGGGGGGGGGGGGGGGGGGGGGGGGGGGTGGGGGGGGGGGTTTCTCAGGTTTACCCCTGAACGGTTTCACGTACTCTTGAACTCTCTCTTCAAAGTTCTTTTCAACTTTCCCTCACGGTACTTGTTCGCTTATCGGTCTCGTGGTCATATTTAGCCTTAGATGGAGTTTACCACCCACTTAGGGCTGCACTCTCAAGCAACCCGACTCTAAGGAGAGGTCCTCCCGAAACGCGTACCAGTCGCTACGGGCCTGGCACCCCTCTACGGGTAAATGGCCCCATTCAAGATGGACTTGGACGCGGGTTCCGACGTCTCGGGATAAAATTGACCCTCCTGAACACTACATTTCCCAACGGCAGAACCGCGGGATTCAGTGCTGGGCTAATTCCTGTTCGCTCGCCGCTACTAAGGAAATCCTTGTTAGTTTCTTTTCTCCGCTTAGTAATATGCTTAAATTCAGCGGGTAATCTCGCCTACTCTGAGGTCGTCGTACGTGATACAAAATTTTGTGTGTTTCGGCCGAAAGAGCGTAAAAGTAGTACTCGCGAAAACGTACAAAGCACAAAAAAAAAAAGAAAAAAAAAGAAAACGAAACAACACTACACGACAGAAGAGGAGAAAAAGGTAAACAAAAAACCGATATATGCCTTATGCGCCACACCAAAGTGTCAATATAATTCTTTCTTCATCTCTCGTCGATCGGAAACTCTCGCTAGACGATCTGGCCGGTTAACTTTAACGTCCGTCGAAAAGAACTTTCGGGGACTGGACGACCGACAGATCGCGCGGTTCCGCACAGAATCGACAATGAAGAAAAGAAAAGACATGGGGCGACCGACATAAAGGTTTTTCATCATTGGATATACCTTTTCTCTCTCCGCGGTGCTGTTCGTGCGTGAACACACAAGTGTGTCTTTTGCGTCGTGTGACAATCAAGTTCGAAATAAGCCTCGCCAATAGAGGAGTATACATATTATTAAAAAAAAAAAATAATAATACATATAACCCGGTGGGATTTCTTTTTCTCTATACTTCTATATAATTGAACCAAAAACCACGGGGGTACAGAAACGTTGCGCACGAAACGATTTATCATCGATCAAACGCAAAACCAAATTAGAGACACGAGAGAAAGAGAGTAAGATCTCAAGACGCTCATAGGCCGTCATCAATACGATTCAACGCGAACGTGGCGATGGAAATGGCAATCGCACAGATTAGCGAGGACACGTCGACGACGGGGAATAATTCCGACCCGATCAAGTACGACGTGCTCATCCCGCACATTGCTGCGCTTTGCTCCGCTGTCCATCGATCATCAAAGCGTTCGCGATAGAACGAGAGATCTCTTTCGTCTCTTCCCTCGAAGACTCGAAAAGGAATGTGTGTTTGTCGAAATCGCCGGCAACGACGACCCTCCGCCGTATGGCAATTATAACGTAGAGTTAAGAAACTCATCCACGCACAGGCATATTCTCTCCCTGGGGCTTAACATTGCCACACCACACACACTCTGTGTGCCACACAGTATTCTTTCTTTCTTTTATAATTTGTGTGTCCATCTCTGTAGTCTCGCGAGACTCTTGTAAATATACCTCTTTCGTATATACGCATCATTTCAGGCGACGTCGGGAGCGCGTTAAATGTTCATGAGTGGAAACGCTTCTTTCCGCAAGGCGAATCGTTTCGCAGAGAAGGTGAGAGATTTGGAGATCCTCGTCGAAGCGGTGCCTTACGGGCGGTCGTATTTTCAATACGACTCACGACACCGTAAAAACACTCACGCAAGTCCGAACGTAAGAAATACCAATCCCTACTTCGCCTCTCGTGGAAACTAGATATATATATATTTGTATGTGTTTATAAGACGCAATGCAAAAATTGGCAATTTTCACAGAACCGCGACAAACGCCGACGAAACGCCCATCATTCGCTCGTACGTAGCATCTTTGCAACCCGACTCCGAAACGCTCTTTGGCGCCCTCCAAAAATATATTTGGAGAGGTAAGCGACGGCGGGGACTTACAAGAGCAACGCAAGCAGTTTATGGTTACGTAAACGACCCTCAGCCAGGCGTGGTCCAGGAATTGTATCCGTGGACCGCAATGTGCGTTCGAAATGTCGATGTTCATGTGTCCTGCAGTTCACACGTTGACGCGCAATTAGCTGCGTTCTTCATCGACCCACGAGCCAAGTGATCCACCGTTCAGGGTAATCGTATATATTTTTGATTTACAAATCAATATATGTATATGTCTCTTGTTCTGCGGTTCGTAAGAACGCATTGTACCTGAACGCTCCAACCAGCGCGCGAAGGAGATTCGTTCAGGCGTCGTTTTAAGGACGACACTATCGTCGTCCGTGGAAACGGAAAAAAAAAACCGTCAGATACGCAACACGTATCCGACGGCCGGGCGAACAGTACATTGAAAAACCGTTAACGTGGAAAACGCGGAGATGAATATATATTCTCTGAAAACGACGGGGATCGTAAGACAACCCGATACTGGATCCAGAGATGTAATAATATTCCTCTCCTCTTCACTTCCATTTCATTTGGAATGATGTGAGAACGGAGGACTTCACAGCCGGCTCTGGCAGCGGTCATTCGTCCCAAGCTCTCGCGATGCGCACTATTGGGCCACACGCACGGAGTAGGGTGTCAGACTCACGACTGCTTTAAAAGCGAGCTTCACGAGCCGGTCCACTTCCCGTATAAAACACATTTCCATAAAATGTTGTGTGTGCTCGAGGCAACGATAAATTCCGATACAAGCGGACTCGCGAGCCGGCTCTGGCCGTAGGCGCGATCCCCGTTCTCGTCCCAAACTCGTCTGCGCGCACTATTGGGCCACACAGAGAGTAGGGTGTCGTCGGGAATAATCGCGCCATAGGCTTTATAGCGAGCGTCACGGCCGGTCCTCTCGGAACACCGTTTTTCGTCGGAACGATATTACCATATTTTTATTTTATTCGACAGATTAGCGGACTCACAGCCGGCTCTGGCAGCGGTCATTCGTCCCAAGCTCTCGCGATGCGCACTATTGGGCCACACGCACGGAGTAGGGTGTCAGACTCACGACTGCTTTACAAAAGCGAGCATCACGAGCCGGTCCGCTCTGGCGAATGTATAATATTATAATAAATATACGTTCCGTCGTCAACGAACACCGCG
>NW_027469172.1:10000-20000 GCF_051020765.1 Lasioglossum baleicum
TTTTTCCTAGCGTTCCCAGACCATTATAAATATTAGATCATTGTATAATAACGCATTCTAACAATAAATATCAAGTATCAAAGCTTTAGGATGAATATTTATCGAATAAACTCAGAATAATGTTCCGGGCGCATTGCGAGCAACTCCGACCGAGCGAAATTTTTCTAAGTCCAACCGCCAAGAGTAAACTTTTTTCCTAGCGTTCCCAGACCATTATAAATATTAGATCATTGTATAATAACGCATTCTAACAATAAATATCAAGTATCAAAGCTTTAGGATGAATATTTATCGAATAAACTCAGAATAATGTTCCGGGCGCATTGCGAGCAACTCCGACCGAGCGAAATTTTTCTAAGTCCAACCGCCAAGAGTAAACTTTTTTCCTAGCGTTCCCAGACCATTATAAATATTAGATCATTGTATAATAACGCATTCTAACAATAAATATCAAGTATCAAAGCTCTAGGATGAATATTTATCGAATAAACTCAGAATAATGTTCCGGGCGCATTGCGAGCAACTCCGACCGAGCGAAATTTTTCTAAGTCCAACCGCCAAGAGTAAACTTTTTTCCTAGCGTTCCCAGACCATTATAAATATTAGATCATTGTATAATAACGCATTCTAACAATAAATATCAAGTATCAAAGCTTTAGGATGAATATTTATCGAATAAACTCAGAATAATGTTCCGGGCGCATTGCGAGCAACTCCGACCGAGCGAAATTTTTCTAAGTCCAACCGCCAAGAGTAAACTTTTTTCCTAGCGTTCCCAGACCATTATAAATATTAGATCATTGTATAATAACGCATTCTAACAATAAATATCAAGTATCAAAGCTTTAGGATGAATATTTATCGAATAAACTCAGAATAATGTTCCGGGCGCATTGCGAGCAACTCCGACCGAGCGAAATTTTTCTAAGTCCAACCGCCAAGAGTAAACTTTTTTCCTAGCGTTCCCAGACCATTATAAATATTAGATCATTGTATAATAACGCATTCTAACAATAAATATCAAGTATCAAAGCTCTAGGATGAATATTTATCGAATAAACTCAGAATAATGTTCCGGGCGCATTGCGAGCAACTCCGACCGAGCGAAATTTTTCTAAGTCCAACCGCCAAGAGTAAACTTTTTTCCTAGCGTTCCCAGACCATTATAAATATTAGATCATTGTATAATAACGCATTCTAACAATAAATATCAAGTATCAAAGCTTTAGGATGAATATTTATCGAATAAACTCAGAATAATGTTCCGGGCGCATTGCGAGCAACTCCGACCGAGCGAAATTTTTCTAAGTCCAACCGCCAAGAGTAAACTTTTTTCCTAGCGTTCCCAGACCATTATAAATATTAGATCATTGTATAATAACGCATTCTAACAATAAATATCAAGTATCAAAGCTTTAGGATGAATATTTATCGAATAAACTCAGAATAATGTTCCGGGCGCATTGCGAGCAACTCCGACCGAGCGAAATTTTTCTAAGTCCAACCGCCAAGAGTAAACTTTTTTCCTAGCGTTCCCAGACCATTATAAATATTAGATCATTGTATAATAACGCATTCTAACAATAAATATCAAGTATCAAAGCTTTAGGATGAATATTTATCGAATAAACTCAGAATAATGTTCCGGGCGCATTGCGAGCAACTCCGACCGAGCGAAATTTTTCTAAGTCCAACCGCCAAGAGTAAACTTTTTTCCTAGCGTTCCCAGACCATTATAAATATTAGATCATTGTATAACAACGCATTCTAACAATAAATATCAAGTATCAAAGCTTTAGGATGAATATTTATCGAATAAACTCAGAATAATGTTCCGGGCGCATTGCGAGCAACTCCGACCGAGCGAAATTTTTCTAAGTCCAACCGCCAAGAGTAAACTTTTTTCCTAGCGTTCCCAGACCATTATAAATATTAGATCATTGTATAATAACGCATTCTAACAATAAATATCAAGTATCAAAGCTTTAGGATGAATATTTATCGAATAAACTCAGAATAATGTTCCGGGCGCATTGCGAGCAACTCCGACCGAGCGAAATTTTTCTAAGTCCAACCGCCAAGAGTAAACTTTTTTCCTAGCGTTCCCAGACCATTATAAATATTAGATCATTGTATAATAACGCATTCTAACAATAAATATCAAGTATCAAAGCTTTAGGATGAATATTTATCGAATAAACTCAGAATAATGTTCCGGGCGCATTGCGAGCAACTCCGACCGAGCGAAATTTTTCTAAGTCCAACCGCCAAGAGTAAACTTTTTTCCTAGCGTTCCCAGACCATTATAAATATTAGATCATTGTATAATAACGCATTCTAACAATAAATATCAAGTATCAAAGCTTTAGGATGAATATTTATCGAATAAACTCAGAATAATGTTCCGGGCGCATTGCGAGCAACTCCGACCGAGCGAAATTTTTCTAAGTCCAACCGCCAAGAGTAAACTTTTTTCCTAGCGTTCCCAGACCATTATAAATATTAGATCATTGTATAATAACGCATTCTAACAATAAATATCAAGTATCAAAGCTTTAGGATGAATATTTATCGAATAAACTCAGAATAATGTTCCGGGCGCATTGCGAGCAACTCCGACCGAGCGAAATTTTTCTAAGTCCAACCGCCAAGAGTAAACTTTTTTCCTAGCGTTCCCAGACCATTATAAATATTAGATCATTGTATAATAACGCATTCTAACAATAAATATCAAGTATCAAAGCTCTAGGATGAATATTTATCGAATAAACTCAGAATAATGTTCCGGGCGCATTGCGAGCAACTCCGACCGAGCGAAATTTTTCTAAGTCCAACCGCCAAGAGTAAACTTTTTTCCTAGCGTTCCCAGACCATTATAAATATTAGATCATTGTATAATAACGCATTCTAACAATAAATATCAAGTATCAAAGCTTTAGGATGAATATTTATCGAATAAACTCAGAATAATGTTCCGGGCGCATTGCGAGCAACTCCGACCGAGCGAAATTTTTCTAAGTCCAACCGCCAAGAGTAAACTTTTTTCCTAGCGTTCCCAGACCATTATAAATATTAGATCATTGTATAATAACGCATTCTAACAATAAATATCAAGTATCAAAGCTTTAGGATGAATATTTATCGAATAAACTCAGAATAATGTTCCGGGCGCATTGCGAGCAACTCCGACCGAGCGAAATTTTTCTAAGTCCAACCGCCAAGAGTAAACTTTTTTCCTAGCGTTCCCAGACCATTATAAATATTAGATCATTGTATAATAACGCATTCTAACAATAAATATCAAGTATCAAAGCTTTAGGATGAATATTTATCGAATAAACTCAGAATAATGTTCCGGGCGCATTGCGAGCAACTCCGACCGAGCGAAATTTTTCTAAGTCCAACCGCCAAGAGTAAACTTTTTTCCTAGCGTTCCCAGACCATTATAAATATTAGATCATTGTATAATAACGCATTCTAACAATAAATATCAAGTATCAAAGCTTTAGGATGAATATTTATCGAATAAACTCAGAATAATGTTCCGGGCGCATTGCGAGCAACTCCGACCGAGCGAAATTTTTCTAAGTCCAACCGCCAAGAGTAAACTTTTTTCCTAGCGTTCCCAGACCATTATAAATATTAGATCATTGTATAATAACGCATTCTAATAATAAATATCAAGTATCAAAGCTTTAGGATGAATATTTATCGAATAAACTCAGAATAATGTTCCGGGCGCATTGCGAGCAACTCCGACCGAGCGAAATTTTTCTAAGTCCAACCGCCAAGAGTAAACTTTTTTCCTAGCGTTCCCAGACCATTATAAATATTAGATCATTGTATAATAACGCATTCTAACAATAAATATCAAGTATCAAAGCTTTAGGATGAATATTTATCGAATAAACTCAGAATAATGTTCCGGGCGCATTGCGAGCAACTCCGACCGAGCGAAATTTTTCTAAGTCCAACCGCCAAGAGTAAACTTTTTTCCTAGCGTTCCCAGACCATTATAAATATTAGATCATTGTATAATAACGCATTCTAACAATAAATATCAAGTATCAAAGCTTTAGGATGAATATTTATCGAATAAACTCAGAATAATGTTCCGGGCGCATTGCGAGCAACTCCGACCGAGCGAAATTTTTCTAAGTCCAACCGCCAAGAGTAAACTTTTTTCCTAGCGTTCCCAGACCATTATAAATATTAGATCATTGTATAATAACGCATTCTAACAATAAATATCAAGTATCAAAGCTTTAGGATGAATATTTATCGAATAAACTCAGAATAATGTTCCGGGCGCATTGCGAGCAACTCCGACCGAGCGAAATTTTTCTAAGTCCAACCGCCAAGAGTAAACTTTTTTCCTAGCGTTCCCAGACCATTATAAATATTAGATCATTGTATAATAACGCATTCTAACAATAAATATCAAGTATCAAAGCTTTAGGATGAATATTTATCGAATAAACTCAGAATAATGTTCCGGGCGCATTGCGAGCAACTCCGACCGAGCGAAATTTTTCTAAGTCCAACCGCCAAGAGTAAACTTTTTTCCTAGCGTTCCCAGACCATTATAAATATTAGATCATTGTATAATAACGCATTCTAACAATAAATATCAAGTATCAAAGCTTTAGGATGAATATTTATCGAATAAACTCAGAATAATGTTCCGGGCGCATTGCGAGCAACTCCGACCGAGCGAAATTTTTCTAAGTCCAACCGCCAAGAGTAAACTTTCTTCCTAGCGTTCCCAGACCATTATAAATATTAGATCATTGTATAATAACGCATTCTAACAATAAATATCAAGTATCAAAGCTTTAGGATGAATATTTATCGAATAAACTCAGAATAATGTTCCGGGCGCATTGCGAGCAACTCCGACCGAGCGAAATTTTTCTAAGTCCAACCGCCAAGAGTAAACTTTTTTCCTAGCGTTCCCAGACCATTATAAATATTAGATCATTGTATAATAACGCATTCTAACAATAAATATCAAGTATCAAAGCTTTAGGATGAATATTTATCGAATAAACTCAGAATAATGTTCCGGGCGCATTGCGAGCAACTCCGACCGAGCGAAATTTTTCTAAGTCCAACCGCCAAGAGTAAACTTTCTTCCTAGCGTTCCCAGACCGTTATAAATATTAGATCATCGTGTGGTAAAGCATTTCGAAGACAAATATCAAGTATGAAAGCGCTCGGATGAGTATTTATCGAATAAACTGAGAATAATGTTCGGAGCGCATCGCTTGCTCGGCCGCTCGAACGAATCGTTCGCGCGCCGAGGCGCGTCGGATCGCCGTGCGAAGGAGCTCGAGCGAAATTTTTCTAAGTCCAACCGCCAAGAGTAAACTTTTCTCCCCGAGCTCTCGCACGAGTTTAATCGTTATATCCACGCACGATACCGCTTGTCATCAATATTTCTCGAGTTTCAAAGCTCTCGGACGCGTATTGCTCCAGTTTTTGTGAAATATTGCTCCGACCGCCAAGAGTAAACTTATCTTTCCGGCTTACTCGGACAATTATAAATATTAGATCATCGTGTGGTAAAGCATTTCGAAGACAAATATCAAGTATGAAAGCGCTCGGCTGAGTATTTATCGAATAAACTGAGAATAATGTTCGGAGCGCATCGCTTGCTCGGCCGCTCGAACGAATCGTTCGCGCGCCGAGGCGCGTCGGATCGCCGTGCGAAGGAGCTCGAGCGAAATTTTTCTAAGTCCAACCGCCAAGAGTAAACTTTTCTCTCCGAGCTCCCGCACGACTTTAATCGTTATATCCACGCACGATACCGCTTGTCATCAATATTTCTCGAGTTTCAAAGCTCTCGGACGCGTATTGCTCGAGTTTTTGAGAAATATTGCTCCGACCGCCAAGAGTAAACTTATCTTTCCGGCTTACTCGGACAATTATAAATATTAGATCATCGTGTGGTAAAGCATTTCGAAGACAAATATCAAGTATGAAAGCGCTCGGATGAGTATTTATCGAATAAACTGAGAATAATGTTCGGAGCGCATCGCTTGCTCGGCCGCTCGAACGAATCGTTCGCGCGCCGAGGCGCGTCGGATCGCCCTGCGAAGGAGCTCGAGCGAAATTTTTCTAAGTCCAACCGCCAAGAGTAAACTTTTCTCTCCGAGCTCCCGCACGACTTTAATCGTTATATCCACGCACGATACCGCTTGTCATCAATATTTCTCGAGTTTCAAAGCTCTCGGACGCGTATTGCTCGAGTTTTTGAGAAATATTGCTCCGACCGCCAAGAGTAAACTTATCTTTCCGGCTTACTCGGACAATTATAAATATTGGATCATCGTGTGGTAAAGCATTTGGAAGACAAATATCAAGTATGAAAGCGCTCGGATGAGTATTTATCGAATAAACTGAGAATAATGTTCGGAGCGCATCGCTTGCTCGGCCGCTCGAACGAATCGTTCGCGCGCCGAGGCGCGTCGTATCGCCGTGCGAAGGAGCTCGAGCGAAATTTTTCTAAGTCCAACCGCCAAGAGTAAACTTTTCTCCCCGAGCTCCCGCAAGACTTTAATCGTTATATCCACGCACGATACCGCTTGTCATCAATATTTCTCGAGATTCAAAGCTCTCGGACGCGTATTGCTCGAGTTTTTGAGAAATATTGCTCCGACCGCCAAGAGTAAACTTATCTTTCCGGTTGACTCGGACAATTATAAATATTAGATCATCGTGTGGTAAAGCATTTCGAAGACAAATATCAAGTACGAAAGCGCTCGGATGAGTATTTATCGAATAAACTGAGAATAATGTTCGGAGCGCATCGCTTGCTCGGCCGCTCGAACGAATCGTTCGCGCGCCGAGGCGCGTCGGATCGCCCTGCGAAGGAGCTCGAGCGAAATTTTTCTAAGTCCAACCGCCAAGAGTAAACTTTTCTCCCCGAGCTCTCGCACGAGTTTAATCGTTATATCCACGCACGATACCGCTTGTCATCAATATTTCTCGAGTTTCAAAGCTCTCGGACGCGTATTGCTTCAGTTTTTGAGAAATATTGCTCCGACCGCCAAGAGTAAACTTATCTTTCCGGCTTACTCGGACAATTATAAATATTAGATCATCGTGTGGTAAAGCATTTCGAAGACAAATATCAAGTATGAAAGCGCTCGGATGAGTATTTATCGAATAAACTGAGAATAATGTTCGGAGCGCATCGCTTGCTCGGCCGCTCGAACGAATCGTTCGCGCGCCGAGGCGCGTCGGATCGCCCTGCGAAGGAGCTCGAGCGAAATTTTTCTAAGTCCAACCGCCAAGAGTAAACTTTTCTCCCCGAGCTCCCGCACGACTTTAATCGTTATATCCACGCACGATACCGCTTGTCATCAATATTTCTCGAGTTTCAATGCTCTCGGACGCGTATTGCTCCAGTTTTTGTGAAATATTGCTCCGACCGCCAAGAGTAAACTTATCTTTCCGGCTTACTCGGACAATTATAAATATTAGATCATCGTGTGGTAAAGCATTTCGAAGACAAATATCAAGTATGAAAGCGCTCGGATGAGTATTTATCGAATAAACTGAGAATAATGTTCGGAGCGCATCGCTTGCTCGGCCGCTCGAACGAATCGTTCGCGCGCCGAGGCGCGTCGGATCGCCGTGCGAAGGAGCTCGAGCGAAATTTTTCTAAGTCCAACCGCCAAGAGTAAACTTTTCTCTCCGAGCTCCCGCACGACTTTAATCGTTATATCCACGCACGATACCGCTTGTCATCAATATTTCTCGAGTTTCAAAGCTCTCGGACGCGTATTGCTCGAGTTTTTGAGAAATATTGCTCCGACCGCCAAGAGTAAACTTATCTTTCCGGCTTACTCGGACAATTATAAATATTAGATCATCGTGTGGTAAAGCATTTCGAAGACAAATATCAAGTATGAAAGCGCTCGGATGAGTATTTATCGAATAAACTGAGAATAATGTTCGGAGCGCATCGCTTGCTCGGCCGCTCGAACGAATCGTTCGCGCGCCGAGGCGCGTCGTATCGCCGTGCGAAGGAGCTCGAGCGAAATTTTTCTAAGTCCAACCGCCAAGAGTAAACTTTTCTCCCCGAGCTCCCGCACGACTTTAATCGTTATATCCACGCACGATACCGCTTGTCATCAATATTTCTCGAGTTTCAAAGCTCTCGAACGCGTATTGCTCCAGTTTTTGTGAAATATTGCTCCGACCGCCAAGAGTAAACTTATCTTTCCGGCTTACTCGGACAATTATAAATATTAGATCATCGTGTGGTAAAGCATTTTGAAGACAAATATCAAGTATGAAAGCGCTCGGATGAGTATTTATCGAGTTATTGAGAAATAATGTTCCGAGTTATATTTCGACGTGTACTAATCGTGTTCTATCGGTCGTGCGGGTAAACGGCGGGAGTCAGTTTTGGTCTGTACTGTTAGGTAGATCGTCCCCGGATATGTTTGCGATGCGCGTGTTTGGATTAACGAGATTCCCTCTGTCCCTTTTTTTTTTTTCGTTCGAACCATGTCTGTGGATTTGTGCGGATATTGGGATGCCGGTGTTGGGCATTGTCAATAAAACAACATGTAATTGGTTGAAATAATACAATATGTTGATATTGTATTATATTATTCGTATCTTATTAATAAAATAAAAAATTTATATTTTAATTTTTTACTTTTAAATCACATGTATTATTTTCAGGTGGCATTCGTATGGGATAATTGGTTATTTCAGCTACATTGTTCTAATAATATAAGGAATATGCTGCTAGAACTCCGGCAATACGCTGCTAGAAGATGAAGCAGTACGGCGCTACAACATGAAGCTATACGCCGCTGGAACTCTGGAAATGGGCCGCTGTAACTGAAAGCAGTACGCTGCTGTAAATAAGGCAATACGCCGCTGTAAATAGAGGCAATACGCCGCTGTGAATAAGGCAATACGCCGCTGTAAGTAGAAGCAACACGCCGCTGTGAATAAGGCAATACGCCGCTGTAAATAGAGGCAATACGCCGCTGTGAATAAGGCAATACGCCGCTGTAAGCAGAAGCAACACGCCGCTGTGAATAGAAGCAATACGCCGCTGTAAATAGAGGCAATACGCCGCTGTGAATAAGGCAATACGCCGCTGTAAGTAGAAGCAACACGCCGCTGTGAATAAGGCAATACGCCGCTGTAAATAGAGGCAATACGCCGCTGTGAATAAGGCAATACGCCGCTGTAAGCAGAAGCAACACGCCGCTGTGAATAAGGCAATACGCCGCTGTAAATAGAGGCAATACGCCGCTGTGAATAAGGCAATACGCCGCTGTAAATAGAGGCAATACGCCGCTGTGAATAAGGCAATACGCCGCTGTGAATAGAAGCAATACGCCGCTGTGAATAAGGCAATACGCCGCTGCAGACGAAAGCAATACGCCGCCGGAACTGAAAGCAATACGCCGCTGCAGACGAAAGCAATACGCCGCCGGAACTGAAAGCAATACGCCGCTGCAGACGAAAGCAATACGCCGCTGGGATCGAAAGCAATACGCCGCTACAGACGAAAGCAATACGCCGCTGGGATCGAAAGCAATACGCCGCTACAGTCGAAAGCAATACGCCGCTACAGTCGAAAGCAATACGCCGCTGGGATCGAAAGCAATACGCCGCTACAAAATGAAAGCAATACGCCGCTGGAACTTTGAAATTCTTCGAGTATACAGACACACGCTTGGATAAGTACGTCCGCGGTGGTCTCGGTGGATCGTACGTCGTCGTGACGCGATATTCGTATACTTTCTCTACCAGGTTCGCGCGGCATTAACAATAAATAAATAAATAAATAAATAAATAATAAATAATTATCGCGTGTTTTTATTAGAGAGTTATGTCTCGTTATATAGTTGCGTTTCTCAAGTGAAATTCAAACGATTCTAGATTGCATGTCTTTCTCTCTGTCTCTCTCGTTCGATCAAGCGTATGATTCTTAGCGTCGAAATGAAAAAAAAAAAAGAAAATT
>NW_027469172.1:25000-27500 GCF_051020765.1 Lasioglossum baleicum
GACAATGAAGAAAAGAAAAGACATGGGGCGACCGACATAAAGGTTTTCATCATTGGATATACCTTTTCTCTCTCCGCGGTGCTGTTCCGTGCGTGAACACACAAGTGTGTCTTTTGCGTCGTGTGACAATCAAGTTCGAAATAAGCCTCGCCAATAGAGGAGTATACATATTATTAAAAAAAAAAAATAATAATACATATAACCCGGTGGGATTTCTTTTTCTCTCTACTTCTATATAATTGAACCAAAAACCACGGGGGTACAGAAACGTTGCGCACGAAACGATTTATCATCGATCAAACGCAAAACCAAATTAGAGACACGAGAGAAAGAGAGTAAGATCTCAAGACGCTCATAGGCCGTCATCAATACGATTCAACGCGAACGTGGCGATGGAATGGCAATCGCACAGATTAGCGAGGACACGTCGACGACGGGGAATAATTCCGACCCGATCAAGTACGACGTGCTCATCCCGCACATTGCTGCGCTTTGCTCCGCTGTCCATCGATCATCAAAGCGTTCGCGATAGAACGAGAGATCTCTTTCGTCTCTTCCCTCGAAGACTCGAAAAGGAATGTGTGTTTGTCGAAATCGCCGGCAACGACGACCCTCCGCCGTATGGCAATTATAACGTAGAGTTAAGAAACTCATCCACGCACAGGCATATTCTCTCCCTGGGGCTTAACATTGCCACACCACACACACTCTGTGTGCCACACAGTATTCTTTCTTTCTTTTATAATTTGTGTGTCCATCTCTGTAGTCTCGCGAGACTCTTGTAAATATACCTCTTTCGTATATACGCATCATTTCAGGCGACGTCGGGAGCGCGTTAAATGTTCATGAGTGGAAACGCTTCTTTCCGCAAGGCGAATCGTTTCGCAGAGAAGGTGAGAGATTTGGAGATCCTCGTCGAAGCGGTGCCTTACGGGCGGTCGTATTTTCAATACGACTCACGACACCGTAAAAACACTCACGCAAGTCCGAACGTAAGAAATACCAATCCCTACTTCGCCTCTCGTGGAAACTAGATATATATATATTTGTATGTGTTTATAAGACGCAATGCAAAAATTGGCAATTTTCACAGAACCGCGACAAACGCCGACGAAACGCCCATCATTCGCTCGTACGTAGCATCTTTGCAACCCGACTCCGAAACGCTCTTTGGCGCCCTCCAAAAATATATTTGGAGAGGTAAGCGACGGCGGGGACTTACAAGAGCAACGCAAGCAGTTTATGGTTACGTAAACGACCCTCAGCCAGGCGTGGTCCAGGAATTGTATCCGTGGACCGCAATGTGCGTTCGAAATGTCGATGTTCATGTGTCCTGCAGTTCACACGTTGACGCGCAATTAGCTGCGTTCTTCATCGACCCACGAGCCAAGTGATCCACCGTTCAGGGTAATCGTATATATTTTTGATTTACAAATCAATATATGTATATGTCTCTTGTTCTGCGGTTCGTAAGAACGCATTGTACCTGAACGCTCCAACCAGCGCGCGAAGGAGATTCGTTCAGGCGTCGTTTTAAGGACGACACTATCGTCGTCCGTGGAAACGGAAAAAAAAAACCGTCAGATACGCAACACGTATCCGACGGCCGGGCGAACAGTACATTGAAAAACCGTTAACGTGGAAAACGCGGAGATGAATATATATTCTCTGAAAACGACGGGGATCGTAAGACAACCCGATACTGGATCCAGAGATGTAATAATATTCCTCTCCTCTTCACTTCCATTTCATTTGGAATGATGTGAGAACGGAGGACTTCACAGCCGGCTCTGGCAGCGGTCATTCGTCCCAAGCTCTCGCGATGCGCACTATTGGGCCACACGCACGGAGTAGGGTGTCAGACTCACGACTGCTTTAAAAGCGAGCTTCACGAGCCGGTCCACTTCCCGTATAAAACACATTTCCATAAAATGTTGTGTGTGCTCGAGGCAACGATAAATTCCGATACAAGCGGACTCGCGAGCCGGCTCTGGCCGTAGGCGCGATCCCCGTTCTCGTCCCAAACTCGTCTGCGCGCACTATTGGGCCACACAGAGAGTAGGGTGTCGTCGGGAATAATCGCGCCATAGGCTTTATAGCGAGCGTCACGGCCGGTCCTCTCGGAACACCGTTTTTCGTCGGAACGATATTACCATATTTTTATTTTATTCGACAGATTAGCGGACTCACAGCCGGCTCTGGCAGCGGTCATTCGTCCCAAGCTCTCGCGATGCGCACTATTGGGCCACACGCACGGAGTAGGGTGTCAGACTCACGACTGCTTTACAAAAGCGAGCATCACGAGCCGGTCCGCTCTGGCGAATGTATAATATTATAATAAATATACGTTCCGTCGTCAACGAACACCGCGTGCGGCGCAGCAACGTTTCGTGCTCTTGGTTATACGCGAACCCGATACAAATAGAGAGCGGGACTCACAGTCGGCTCTGGCAGCGGTCATTCGTCCCACGCTCTCGCGGTGCGCACTATTGGGCCACAC
>NW_027469172.1:32500-40000 GCF_051020765.1 Lasioglossum baleicum
CGCATTGCGAGCAACTCCGACCGAGCGAAATTTTTCTAAGTCCAACCGCCAAGAGTAAACTTTTTTCCTAGCGTTCCCAGACCATTATAAATATTAGATCATTGTATAATAACGCATTCTAACAATAAATATCAAGTATCAAAGCTTTAGGATGAATATTTATCGAATAAACTCAGAATAATGTTCCGGGCGCATTGCGAGCAACTCCGACCGAGCGAAATTTTTCTAAGTCCAACCGCCAAGAGTAAACTTTTTTCCTAGCGTTCCCAGACCATTATAAATATTAGATCATTGTATAATAACGCATTCTAACAATAAATATCAAGTATCAAAGCTCTAGGATGAATATTTATCGAATAAACTCAGAATAATGTTCCGGGCGCATTGCGAGCAACTCCGACCGAGCGAAATTTTTCTAAGTCCAACCGCCAAGAGTAAACTTTTTTCCTAGCGTTCCCAGACCATTATAAATATTAGATCATTGTATAATAACGCATTCTAACAATAAATATCAAGTATCAAAGCTTTAGGATGAATATTTATCGAATAAACTCAGAATAATGTTCCGGGCGCATTGCGAGCAACTCCGACCGAGCGAAATTTTTCTAAGTCCAACCGCCAAGAGTAAACTTTTTTCCTAGCGTTCCCAGACCATTATAAATATTAGATCATTGTATAATAACGCATTCTAACAATAAATATCAAGTATCAAAGCTTTAGGATGAATATTTATCGAATAAACTCAGAATAATGTTCCGGGCGCATTGCGAGCAACTCCGACCGAGCGAAATTTTTCTAAGTCCAACCGCCAAGAGTAAACTTTTTTCCTAGCGTTCCCAGACCATTATAAATATTAGATCATTGTATAATAACGCATTCTAACAATAAATATCAAGTATCAAAGCTCTAGGATGAATATTTATCGAATAAACTCAGAATAATGTTCCGGGCGCATTGCGAGCAACTCCGACCGAGCGAAATTTTTCTAAGTCCAACCGCCAAGAGTAAACTTTTTTCCTAGCGTTCCCAGACCATTATAAATATTAGATCATTGTATAATAACGCATTCTAACAATAAATATCAAGTATCAAAGCTTTAGGATGAATATTTATCGAATAAACTCAGAATAATGTTCCGGGCGCATTGCGAGCAACTCCGACCGAGCGAAATTTTTCTAAGTCCAACCGCCAAGAGTAAACTTTTTTCCTAGCGTTCCCAGACCATTATAAATATTAGATCATTGTATAATAACGCATTCTAACAATAAATATCAAGTATCAAAGCTTTAGGATGAATATTTATCGAATAAACTCAGAATAATGTTCCGGGCGCATTGCGAGCAACTCCGACCGAGCGAAATTTTTCTAAGTCCAACCGCCAAGAGTAAACTTTTTTCCTAGCGTTCCCAGACCATTATAAATATTAGATCATTGTATAATAACGCATTCTAACAATAAATATCAAGTATCAAAGCTTTAGGATGAATATTTATCGAATAAACTCAGAATAATGTTCCGGGCGCATTGCGAGCAACTCCGACCGAGCGAAATTTTTCTAAGTCCAACCGCCAAGAGTAAACTTTTTTCCTAGCGTTCCCAGACCATTATAAATATTAGATCATTGTATAACAACGCATTCTAACAATAAATATCAAGTATCAAAGCTTTAGGATGAATATTTATCGAATAAACTCAGAATAATGTTCCGGGCGCATTGCGAGCAACTCCGACCGAGCGAAATTTTTCTAAGTCCAACCGCCAAGAGTAAACTTTTTTCCTAGCGTTCCCAGACCATTATAAATATTAGATCATTGTATAATAACGCATTCTAACAATAAATATCAAGTATCAAAGCTTTAGGATGAATATTTATCGAATAAACTCAGAATAATGTTCCGGGCGCATTGCGAGCAACTCCGACCGAGCGAAATTTTTCTAAGTCCAACCGCCAAGAGTAAACTTTTTTCCTAGCGTTCCCAGACCATTATAAATATTAGATCATTGTATAATAACGCATTCTAACAATAAATATCAAGTATCAAAGCTTTAGGATGAATATTTATCGAATAAACTCAGAATAATGTTCCGGGCGCATTGCGAGCAACTCCGACCGAGCGAAATTTTTCTAAGTCCAACCGCCAAGAGTAAACTTTTTTCCTAGCGTTCCCAGACCATTATAAATATTAGATCATTGTATAATAACGCATTCTAACAATAAATATCAAGTATCAAAGCTTTAGGATGAATATTTATCGAATAAACTCAGAATAATGTTCCGGGCGCATTGCGAGCAACTCCGACCGAGCGAAATTTTTCTAAGTCCAACCGCCAAGAGTAAACTTTTTTCCTAGCGTTCCCAGACCATTATAAATATTAGATCATTGTATAATAACGCATTCTAACAATAAATATCAAGTATCAAAGCTTTAGGATGAATATTTATCGAATAAACTCAGAATAATGTTCCGGGCGCATTGCGAGCAACTCCGACCGAGCGAAATTTTTCTAAGTCCAACCGCCAAGAGTAAACTTTTTTCCTAGCGTTCCCAGACCATTATAAATATTAGATCATTGTATAATAACGCATTCTAACAATAAATATCAAGTATC
Source organism: Lasioglossum baleicum (assembly GCF_051020765.1). Taxonomy (NCBI): domain Eukaryota; kingdom Metazoa; phylum Arthropoda; class Insecta; order Hymenoptera; family Halictidae; genus Lasioglossum; species Lasioglossum baleicum. The sequence goes on from NW_027469172.1 coordinate 35,111, forward strand.
AAAGCTCTAGGATGAATATTTATCGAATAAACTCAGAATAATGTTCCGGGCGCATTGCGAGCAACTCCGACCGAGCGAAATTTTTCTAAGTCCAACCGCCAAGAGTAAACTTTTTTCCTAGCGTTCCCAGACCATTATAAATATTAGATCATTGTATAATAACGCATTCTAACAATAAATATCAAGTATCAAAGCTTTAGGATGAATATTTATCGAATAAACTCAGAATAATGTTCCGGGCGCATTGCGAGCAACTCCGACCGAGCGAAATTTTTCTAAGTCCAACCGCCAAGAGTAAACTTTTTTCCTAGCGTTCCCAGACCATTATAAATATTAGATCATTGTATAATAACGCATTCTAACAATAAATATCAAGTATCAAAGCTTTAGGATGAATATTTATCGAATAAACTCAGAATAATGTTCCGGGCGCATTGCGAGCAACTCCGACCGAGCGAAATTTTTCTAAGTCCAACCGCCAAGAGTAAACTTTTTTCCTAGCGTTCCCAGACCATTATAAATATTAGATCATTGTATAATAACGCATTCTAACAATAAATATCAAGTATCAAAGCTTTAGGATGAATATTTATCGAATAAACTCAGAATAATGTTCCGGGCGCATTGCGAGCAACTCCGACCGAGCGAAATTTTTCTAAGTCCAACCGCCAAGAGTAAACTTTTTTCCTAGCGTTCCCAGACCATTATAAATATTAGATCATTGTATAATAACGCATTCTAACAATAAATATCAAGTATCAAAGCTTTAGGATGAATATTTATCGAATAAACTCAGAATAATGTTCCGGGCGCATTGCGAGCAACTCCGACCGAGCGAAATTTTTCTAAGTCCAACCGCCAAGAGTAAACTTTTTTCCTAGCGTTCCCAGACCATTATAAATATTAGATCATTGTATAATAACGCATTCTAATAATAAATATCAAGTATCAAAGCTTTAGGATGAATATTTATCGAATAAACTCAGAATAATGTTCCGGGCGCATTGCGAGCAACTCCGACCGAGCGAAATTTTTCTAAGTCCAACCGCCAAGAGTAAACTTTTTTCCTAGCGTTCCCAGACCATTATAAATATTAGATCATTGTATAATAACGCATTCTAACAATAAATATCAAGTATCAAAGCTTTAGGATGAATATTTATCGAATAAACTCAGAATAATGTTCCGGGCGCATTGCGAGCAACTCCGACCGAGCGAAATTTTTCTAAGTCCAACCGCCAAGAGTAAACTTTTTTCCTAGCGTTCCCAGACCATTATAAATATTAGATCATTGTATAATAACGCATTCTAACAATAAATATCAAGTATCAAAGCTTTAGGATGAATATTTATCGAATAAACTCAGAATAATGTTCCGGGCGCATTGCGAGCAACTCCGACCGAGCGAAATTTTTCTAAGTCCAACCGCCAAGAGTAAACTTTTTTCCTAGCGTTCCCAGACCATTATAAATATTAGATCATTGTATAATAACGCATTCTAACAATAAATATCAAGTATCAAAGCTTTAGGATGAATATTTATCGAATAAACTCAGAATAATGTTCCGGGCGCATTGCGAGCAACTCCGACCGAGCGAAATTTTTCTAAGTCCAACCGCCAAGAGTAAACTTTTTTCCTAGCGTTCCCAGACCATTATAAATATTAGATCATTGTATAATAACGCATTCTAACAATAAATATCAAGTATCAAAGCTTTAGGATGAATATTTATCGAATAAACTCAGAATAATGTTCCGGGCGCATTGCGAGCAACTCCGACCGAGCGAAATTTTTCTAAGTCCAACCGCCAAGAGTAAACTTTTTTCCTAGCGTTCCCAGACCATTATAAATATTAGATCATTGTATAATAACGCATTCTAACAATAAATATCAAGTATCAAAGCTTTAGGATGAATATTTATCGAATAAACTCAGAATAATGTTCCGGGCGCATTGCGAGCAACTCCGACCGAGCGAAATTTTTCTAAGTCCAACCGCCAAGAGTAAACTTTCTTCCTAGCGTTCCCAGACCATTATAAATATTAGATCATTGTATAATAACGCATTCTAACAATAAATATCAAGTATCAAAGCTTTAGGATGAATATTTATCGAATAAACTCAGAATAATGTTCCGGGCGCATTGCGAGCAACTCCGACCGAGCGAAATTTTTCTAAGTCCAACCGCCAAGAGTAAACTTTTTTCCTAGCGTTCCCAGACCATTATAAATATTAGATCATTGTATAATAACGCATTCTAACAATAAATATCAAGTATCAAAGCTTTAGGATGAATATTTATCGAATAAACTCAGAATAATGTTCCGGGCGCATTGCGAGCAACTCCGACCGAGCGAAATTTTTCTAAGTCCAACCGCCAAGAGTAAACTTTCTTCCTAGCGTTCCCAGACCGTTATAAATATTAGATCATCGTGTGGTAAAGCATTTCGAAGACAAATATCAAGTATGAAAGCGCTCGGATGAGTATTTATCGAATAAACTGAGAATAATGTTCGGAGCGCATCGCTTGCTCGGCCGCTCGAACGAATCGTTCGCGCGCCGAGGCGCGTCGGATCGCCGTGCGAAGGAGCTCGAGCGAAATTTTTCTAAGTCCAACCGCCAAGAGTAAACTTTTCTCCCCGAGCTCTCGCACGAGTTTAATCGTTATATCCACGCACGATACCGCTTGTCATCAATATTTCTCGAGTTTCAAAGCTCTCGGACGCGTATTGCTCCAGTTTTTGTGAAATATTGCTCCGACCGCCAAGAGTAAACTTATCTTTCCGGCTTACTCGGACAATTATAAATATTAGATCATCGTGTGGTAAAGCATTTCGAAGACAAATATCAAGTATGAAAGCGCTCGGCTGAGTATTTATCGAATAAACTGAGAATAATGTTCGGAGCGCATCGCTTGCTCGGCCGCTCGAACGAATCGTTCGCGCGCCGAGGCGCGTCGGATCGCCGTGCGAAGGAGCTCGAGCGAAATTTTTCTAAGTCCAACCGCCAAGAGTAAACTTTTCTCTCCGAGCTCCCGCACGACTTTAATCGTTATATCCACGCACGATACCGCTTGTCATCAATATTTCTCGAGTTTCAAAGCTCTCGGACGCGTATTGCTCGAGTTTTTGAGAAATATTGCTCCGACCGCCAAGAGTAAACTTATCTTTCCGGCTTACTCGGACAATTATAAATATTAGATCATCGTGTGGTAAAGCATTTCGAAGACAAATATCAAGTATGAAAGCGCTCGGATGAGTATTTATCGAATAAACTGAGAATAATGTTCGGAGCGCATCGCTTGCTCGGCCGCTCGAACGAATCGTTCGCGCGCCGAGGCGCGTCGGATCGCCCTGCGAAGGAGCTCGAGCGAAATTTTTCTAAGTCCAACCGCCAAGAGTAAACTTTTCTCTCCGAGCTCCCGCACGACTTTAATCGTTATATCCACGCACGATACCGCTTGTCATCAATATTTCTCGAGTTTCAAAGCTCTCGGACGCGTATTGCTCGAGTTTTTGAGAAATATTGCTCCGACCGCCAAGAGTAAACTTATCTTTCCGGCTTACTCGGACAATTATAAATATTAGATCATCGTGTGGTAAAGCATTTTGAAGACAAATATCAAGTATGAAAGCGCTCGGATGAGTATTTATCGAATAAACTGAGAATAATGTTCGGAGCGCATCGCTTGCTCGGCCGCTCGAACGAATCGTTCGCGCGCCGAGGCGCGTCGGATCGCCGTGCGAAGGAGCTCGAGCGAAATTTTTCTAAGTCCAACCGCCAAGAGTAAACTTTTCTCCCCGAGCTCCCGCACGACTTTAATCGTTATATCCACGCACGATACCGCTTGTCATCAATATTTCTCGAGTTTCAATGCTCTCGGACGCGTATTGCTCCAGTTTTTGTGAAATATTGTTCCGACCGCCAAGAGTAAACTTATCTTTCCGGCTTACTCGGACAATTATAAATATTAGATCATCGTGTGGTAAAGCATTTTGAAGACAAATATCAAGTATGAAAGCGCTCGGATGAGTATTTATCGAATAAACTGAGAATAATGTTCGGAGCGCATCGCTTGCTCGGCCGCTCGAACGAATCGTTCGCGCGCCGAGGCGCGTCGGATCGCCGTGCGAAGGAGCTCGAGCGAAATTTTTCTAAGTCCAACCGCCAAGAGTAAACTTTTCTCCCCGAGCTCCCGCACGACTTTAATCGTTATATCCACGCACGATACCGCTTGTCATCAATATTTCTCGAGTTTCAAAGCTCTCGAACGCGTATTGCTCCAGTTTTTGTGAAATATTGCTCCGACCGCCAAGAGTAAACTTATCTTTCCGGCTTACTCGGACAATTATAAATATTAGATCATCGTGTGGTAAAGCATTTTGAAGACAAATATCAAGTATGAAAGCGCTCGGATGAGTATTTATCGAGTTATTGAGAAATAATGTTCCGAGTTATATTTCGACGTGTACTAATCGTGTTCTATCGGTCGTGCGGGTAAACGGCGGGAGTCAGTTTTGGTCTGTACTGTTAGGTAGATCGTCCCCGGATATGTTTGCGATGCGCGTGTTTGGATTAACGAGATTCCCTCTGTCCCTTTTTTTTTTTTCGTTCGAACCATGTCTGTGGATTTGTGCGGATATTGGGATGCCGGTGTTGGGCATTGTCAATAAAACAACATGTAATTGGTTGAAATAATACAATATGTTGATATTGTATTATATTATTCGTATCTTATTAATAAAATAAAAAATTTATATTTTAATTTTTTACTTTTAAATCACATGTATTATTTTCAGGTGGCATTCGTATGGGATAATTGGTTATTTCAGCTACATTGTTCTAATAATATAAGGAATATGCTGCTAGAACTCCGGCAATACGCTGCT
>NW_027469172.1:45000-47500 GCF_051020765.1 Lasioglossum baleicum
CCCAAAGCAGTAGCGTCGCTGACCGGTATTCAAAGCTTGGCCAGTCCGAGGACACCGCCTGCTAACAGCTGGTTAGGCCCGGAGCCGGCGCTAGGTCCGTACCATCCGGGTGACAAACTAACCGAGCTTGCGGCGGGCCTGACGCACACACATTCGAAAATGGATTGGTTGCGGCCCGATACCGTCAGAGTACCGTCACGCAGCCGGCCAGGCGATCGAGCGTCTGCCGTGTGCGCACGAAGGCGACACGACAGGCAACAACTCGAGCCGTAGACCGACACGCAACGGGTCGCGACGTTCTACTAAGGGAGAAGTGCACGACTACGCGACCGGAACATTTGCCGAAGATGGTGTACCCTCGCACTGAACCACCGAAGTGGCCCATTACGGGCTATCTGCGCACCAACGGAAGCCAGCCTCGTCGACGATGAATCTCCCCATTCGATCTTTTGGGTTTCTCAGGTTTACCCCTGAACGGTTTCACGTACTCTTGAACTCTCTCTTCAAGTTCTTTTCAACATTCCCTCACGGTACTTGTTCGCTATCGGTCTCGTGGTCATATTTAGCCTTAGATGGAGTTTACCACCCACTTAGGGCTGCACTCTCAAGCAACCCGACTCTAAGGAGAGGTCCTCCCGAAACGCGTACCAGTCGCTACGGGCCTGGCACCCTCTACGGGTAAATGGCCCCATTCAAGATGGACTTGGACGCGGTTCGACGTCTCGGGATAAATTGACCCTCCTGAACACTACATTTCCCAACGGCAGAACCGCGGGATTCAGTGCTGGGCTAATTCCTGTTCGCTCGCCGCTACTAAGGAAATCCTTGTTAGTTTCTTTTCCTCCGGCTTAGTAATATGCTTAAATTCAGCGGGTAATCTCGCCTACTCTGAGGTCGTCGTACGTGATACAAAATTTTGTGTGTTTCGGCCGAAAGAGCGTAAAAGTAGTACTCGCGAAAACGTACAAAGCACAAAAAAAAAAGAAAAAAAAAGAAAACGAAACAACACTACACGACAGAAGAGAGAAAAAGGTAAACAAAAAACCGATATATGCCTTATGCGCCACACCAAAGTGTCAATATAATTCTTTCTTCATCTCTCGTCGATCGGAAACTCTCGCTAGACGATCTGGCCGGTTAACTTTAACGTCCGTCGAAAAGAACTTTCGGGGACTGGACGACCGACAGATCGCGCGGTTCCGCACGAATCGACAATGAAGAAAAGAAAAGACATGGGGCGACCGACATAAAGGTTTTCATCATTGGATATACCTTTTCTCTCTCCGCGGTGCTGTTCCGTGCGTGAACACACAAGTGTGTCTTTTGCGTCGTGTGACAATCAAGTTCGAAATAAGCCTCGCCAATAGAGGAGTATACATATTATTAAAAAAAAAAAATAATAATACATATAACCCGGTGGGATTTCTTTTTCTCTCTACTTCTATATAATTGAACCAAAAACCACGGGGGTACAGAAACGTTGCGCACGAAACGATTTATCATCGATCAAACGCAAAACCAAATTAGAGACACGAGAGAAAGAGAGTAAGATCTCAAGACGCTCATAGGCCGTCATCAATACGATTCAACGCGAACGTGGCGATGGAATGGCAATCGCACAGATTAGCGAGGACACGTCGACGACGGGGAATAATTCCGACCCGATCAAGTACGACGTGCTCATCCCGCACATTGCTGCGCTTTGCTCCGCTGTCCATCGATCATCAAAGCGTTCGCGATAGAACGAGAGATCTCTTTCGTCTCTTCCCTCGAAGACTCGAAAAGGAATGTGTGTTTGTCGAAATCGCCGGCAACGACGACCCTCCGCCGTATGGCAATTATAACGTAGAGTTAAGAAACTCATCCACGCACAGGCATATTCTCTCCCTGGGGCTTAACATTGCCACACCACACACACTCTGTGTGCCACACAGTATTCTTTCTTTCTTTTATAATTTGTGTGTCCATCTCTGTAGTCTCGCGAGACTCTTGTAAATATACCTCTTTCGTATATACGCATCATTTCAGGCGACGTCGGGAGCGCGTTAAATGTTCATGAGTGGAAACGCTTCTTTCCGCAAGGCGAATCGTTTCGCAGAGAAGGTGAGAGATTTGGAGATCCTCGTCGAAGCGGTGCCTTACGGGCGGTCGTATTTTCAATACGACTCACGACACCGTAAAAACACTCACGCAAGTCCGAACGTAAGAAATACCAATCCCTACTTCGCCTCTCGTGGAAACTAGATATATATATATTTGTATGTGTTTATAAGACGCAATGCAAAAATTGGCAATTTTCACAGAACCGCGACAAACGCCGACGAAACGCCCATCATTCGCTCGTACGTAGCATCTTTGCAACCCGACTCCGAAACGCTCTTTGGCGCCCTCCAAAAATATATTTGGAGAGGTAAGCGACGGCGGGGACTTACAAGAGCAACGCAAGCAGTTTATGGTTACGTAAACGACCCTCAGCCAGGCGTGGTCCAGGAATTGTATC
>NW_027469172.1:52500-55000 GCF_051020765.1 Lasioglossum baleicum
CCGAGGAAGCGCGGACAGGACGCATGCTGGGCTCTGGGTGTAACAATGCCCCTCCGAAAGCCAACCTCATTTTATTTACTTTTCGTTTCTCTGCAAACAAGAAGTTTGACTTCTTTCTAGTTTTAGTTTCTCTCAAACATCTTTCCATAACTATCTCAAACTTTTAGCTCGGATAGAAGAGTTGATGCTCAGTTAGTACGAGTATACACATCAGTGCATACAAGTCACCAACCTCCTCGATGGGAGGCTCGCCACATAAGGGCCATTCGGTCTTAGACACCGACCCGTGGCAATGCTGTGTAGAGAAAAGTTCTAAACGAAGTACGGAACGAAACAGTCGAGACCGAAGTCTCGAGGCGCCGTGAACTGCTTCTCGACCGAGATCGTAGAATAGCCCCAAGCGCGCGCTGAACCGCCCGACTCGCCGAACCGTCGAGTCTCTTAAGGATACCGAACGGCCGGCAAGGACGCCGGCGCCGCGCGGTGAATAGCACGCGCGCTTATGGGTGCAAACCGCCGCGGCAACAGCCCGTCCGGCGGGGCTGTTGGGACTTAGAAAAATTTTTGCATGAAAAATTTTTTTGTACAACACAATAAATATTTATATTTCCAGGATATTTAACACAAAATATTCAACTTTTCATATACTATCTCGGCACTTTGAACATTTTTCAAGTCCAACCGCCAAGAGTAAACTTATCTTTCTATCGTATCTAGACCATTATAAATATTAGATCATTGTATAATAAAGCATTCTAACAATAAATATCAAGTATCAAAGCTCTAGGATGAATATTTATCGAATAAACTCAGAATAATGTTCCGGGCGCATTGCGTGCAACTCCGACCGAAGCGAAATTTTTCCAAGTCCAACCGCCAAGAGTAAACTTATCTTTCTATCGTATCTAGACCATTATAAATATTAGATCATTGTATAATAAAGCATTCTAACAATAAATATCAAGTATCAAAGCTCTAGATTGAATATTTATCGAATAAACTCAGAATAATGTTCCGGGCGCATTGCGTGCAACTCCGACCGAAGCGAAATTTTTCCAAGTCCAACCGCCAAGAGTAAACTTTTTTCCTAGCGTTCCCAGACCATTATAAATATTAGATCATTGTATAATAACGCATTCTAACAATAAATATCAAGTATCAAAGCTTTAGGATGAATATTTATCGAATAAACTCAGAATAATGTTCCGGGCGCATTGCGAGCAACTCCGACCGAGCGAAATTTTTCTAAGTCCAACCGCCAAGAGTAAACTTTTTTCCTAGCGTTCCCAGACCATTATAAATATTAGATCATTGTATAATAACGCATTCTAACAATAAATATCAAGTATCAAAGCTTTAGGATGAATATTTATCGAATAAACTCAGAATAATGTTCCGGGCGCATTGCGAGCAACTCCGACCGAGCGAAATTTTTCTAAGTCCAACCGCCAAGAGTAAACTTTCTTCCTAGCGTTCCCAGACCATTATAAATATTAGATCATTGTATAATAACGCATTCTAACAATAAATATCAAGTATCAAAGCTTTAGGATGAATATTTATCGAATAAACTCAGAATAATGTTCCGGGCGCATTGCGAGCAACTCCGACCGAGCGAAATTTTTCTAAGTCCAACCGCCAAGAGTAAACTTTTTTCCTAGCGTTCCCAGACCATTATAAATATTAGATCATTGTATAATAACGCATTCTAACAATAAATATCAAGTATCAAAGCTTTAGGATGAATATTTATCGAATAAACTCAGAATAATGTTCCGGGCGCATTGCGAGCAACTCCGACCGAGCGAAATTTTTCTAAGTCCAACCGCCAAGAGTAAACTTTCTTCCTAGCGTTCCCAGACCGTTATAAATATTAGATCATCGTGTGGTAAAGCATTTCGAAGACAAATATCAAGTATGAAAGCGCTCGGATGAGTATTTATCGAATAAACTGAGAATAATGTTCGGAGCGCATCGCTTGCTCGGCCGCTCGAACGAATCGTTCGCGCGCCGAGGCGCGTCGGATCGCCGTGCGAAGGAGCTCGAGCGAAATTTTTCTAAGTCCAACCGCCAAGAGTAAACTTTTCTCCCCGAGCTCTCGCACGAGTTTAATCGTTATATCCACGCACGATACCGCTTGTCATCAATATTTCTCGAGTTTCAAAGCTCTCGGACGCGTATTGCTCCAGTTTTTGTGAAATATTGCTCCGACCGCCAAGAGTAAACTTATCTTTCCGGCTTACTCGGACAATTATAAATATTAGATCATCGTGTGGTAAAGCATTTCGAAGACAAATATCAAGTATGAAAGCGCTCGGCTGAGTATTTATCGAATAAACTGAGAATAATGTTCGGAGCGCATCGCTTGCTCGGCCGCTCGAACGAATCGTTCGCGCGCCGAGGCGCGTCGGATCGCCGTGCGAAGGAGCTCGAGCGAAATTTTTCTAAGTCCAACCGCCAAGAGTAAACTTTTCTCTCCGAGCTCCCGCACGACTTTAAT
>NW_027469172.1:60000-65000 GCF_051020765.1 Lasioglossum baleicum
CGTTGCCCTACCGTTGGCGGTAGGGATTGGATAGCTCACGACAAGCAGCTTTATGGGTAAACGCCGTGTAGCTTAACGTTTACCCGGAGAGCCGCGGTGATTGTAGAATTATCACTCACGCAGGAGCTCCCTCGATTCAATTATTTCTCTGTACTACACTTCTAGCTGCAAGCGGCATCCGTTGCCCTACCGTTGGCGGTAGGGATTGGGTAGCTCACGACAAGCAACTTTATGGGTAAACGCCGTGTAGTTTAACGTTTACTCGGAGAGCCGCGGTGATTGCAGAATTATCACTCACGCAGGAGCTCCCTCGTTCTATGACAGAGCCACGGTGATCGCATAGGACTCACTCTCGTAAGAACTCTCTCTTATACTTGAGCCACGGTGATCGCATAGGACTCACTCACGTAAGAGCTCTCTCTTTCTGCCAGAGCCACGGTGATCACATAGGACTCACTCACGTAAGAGCTCACTTTCTACCAGAGCCCCGTTGGTCACCCGAGGGTTTCCAGGTCCTACCGCGTGGAGGGGGGGTTGGCGCACCAGGGAATAGAACCCTGGACCTTCTAAGACCCAGTAGATAGGGACAGAGGGAATCTCGTTAATCCATTCATGCGCGTCACTAATTAGATGACGAGGCATTTGGCTACCTTAAGAGAGTCATAGTTACTCCCGCCGTTTACCCGCGCTTTTTTGAATTTCTTCACGTTGACATTCAGAGCACTGGGCAGAAATCACATTGCGTCAACACCCGTGGGGGCCATCGCAATGCTTTGTTTTAATTAGACAGTCGGATTCCCCTAGTCCGTGCCAGTTCTGAGCTGAGCGTTGAATGGCGGCCGAAGAGGACGATCGTTCTAGACGAAAGCCTCGCAGCAAGGAAGATCCGCGGGAGGCCAAGGCACGGGACCGAGCTCGGATTCCCATCAATGTGTTCACCTCGCCCAGGCCCGGCACGTCAGCCAGACCCGCTTCCCGACCAAGCCCGACACGCCCCGCTCCTCAGAGCCAATCCTTATTCCGAAGTTACGGATCCAATTTGCCGACTTCCCTTACCTACATTAATCTATCGACTAGAGGCTCTTTACCTTGGAGACCTGCTGCGGATATGGGTACGAACCGGCGCGACACCTCCACGTGGCCCTCTCCTGGATTTTCAAGGTCCGAGGGGAAGATCCGGACACCGCCGCAACTGCGGTGCTCTTCGCGTTCCAAACCCTATCTCCCTGCTAGAGGTTTCCAGGGAACTCGAACGCTTATACAGAAAAGAAAACTCTCCCCGGATCTCCCGACGGCGTCTCCAGGTCATTTTGGGTTACCCCGACGAACACTCTTACGAGGGCCCGATTGGTAAGCGGTTCCGCTGCCGGGTTCCGGAATAGAAACCGGATTCCCTTTCGCCCGATGGGTGTGTGTTTATCATTTAATGATATTTTGCTCTCTCTTAGGACACCTCATCTACATAGGATTTCTCTTAGGGCTTAGGATCGACTGACTCGTGTGCAACGGCTGTTCACACGAAACCCTTCTCCACGTCAGTCCTCCAGGGCCTCGCTGGAGTATTTGCTACTACCACCAAGATCTGCACCGACGGCGGCTCCAGGCAGGCTCACGCCCAGACCCTTCTGCGCACACCGCCGCGACCCTCCTACTCGTCAGAGCTTCATGGAAGACGCGCCTTTAAAAAAAGCTAACGTCAACCTCACTTGCCGCTGACGGCGGAGTATAGGCGCGACGCTTCAGCGCCATCCATTTTCAGGGCTAGTTGCTTCGGCAGGTGAGTTGTTACACACTCCTTAGCGGATTCCGACTTCCATGGCCACCGTCCTGCTGTCTTAAGCAACCAACGCCTTTCATGGTATCCCATAAGCGTCGACTTAGGCGCCTTAACTCTGCGTTTGGTTCATCCCACAGCGCCAGTTCTGCTTACCAAAATTGGCCCACTTGGCACTCTGATCCAATATAATCTCGTGGCTTCATTGATCCAAGCAAGCCAGAGATCTCACCCATTTAAAGTTTGAGAATAGGTTGAGGTCGTTTCGGCCCCAAGGCCTCTAATCATTCGCTTTACCAGATGAGACTCGCACACGTTCATCAAAAGAGAACGAGCGAGTGCCAGCTATCCTGAGGGAAACTTCGGAGGGAACCAGCTACTAGATGGTTCGATTAGTCTTTCGCCCCTATACCCAGTTCCGACGATCGATTTGCACGTCAGAATCGCTACGGACCTCCATCAGGGTTTCCCCTGACTTCGTCCTGACCAGGCATAGTTCACCATCTTTCGGGTCCCAACGTGTACGCTCTGGGTGCGCCTCTTCTCGCAATGAGAACGAGACGCCCCGGGAGTGCGAGGCCGCATCGTGACGCGGCCCATCCTCCCTTGATCGACGCTAAGGTACGATCTTCACTTTCATTGCGCCTTTAGGTTTACATGTCCCAATGACTCGCGCACATGTTAGACTCCTTGGTCCGTGTTTCAAGACGGGTCCTGAGAGTACCCAAAGCAGTAGCGTCGCTGACCGGTAATTCAAAGCTTGGCCAGTCCGAGGACACCGCCTGCTAACAGCTGGTTAGGCCCGGAGCCGGCGCTAGGTCCGTACCATCCGGGTGACAAACTAACCGAGCTTGCGGCGGGCCTGACGCACACACATTCGAAAATGGATTGGTTGCGGCCCGATACCGTCAGAGTACCGTCACGCAGCCGGCCAGGCGATCGAGCGTCTGCCGTGTGCGCACGAAGGCGACACGACAGGCAACAACTCGAGCCGTAGACCGACACGCAACGGGTCGCGACGTTCTACTAAGGGAGAAGTGCACGACTACGCGACCGGAACATTTGCCGAAGATGGTGTACCCTCGCACTGGAACCACCGAAGTGGCCCATTACGGGCTATCTGCGCACCAACGGAAGCCAGCCTCGTCGACGATGAATCTCCCCATTCGATCTTTTGGGTTTCTCAGGTTTACCCCTGAACGGTTTCACGTACTCTTGAACTCTCTCTTCAAAGTTCTTTTCAACTTTCCCTCACGGTACTTGTTCGCTATCGGTCTCGTGGTCATATTTAGCCTTAGATGGAGTTTACCACCCACTTAGGGCTGCACTCTCAAGCAACCCGACTCTAAGGAGAGGTCCTCCCGAAACGCGTACCAGTCGCTACGGGCCTGGCACCCTCTACGGGTAAATGGCCCCATTCAAGATGGACTTGGACGCGGTTCGACGTCTCGGGATAAATTGACCCTCCTGAACACTACATTTCCCAACGGCAGAACCGCGGGATTCAGTGCTGGGCTAATTCCTGTTCGCTCGCCGCTACTAAGGAAATCCTTGTTAGTTTCTTTTCCTCCGCTTAGTAATATGCTTAAATTCAGCGGGTAATCTCGCCTACTCTGAGGTCGTCGTACGTGATACAAAATTTTGTGTGTTTCGGCCGAAAGAGCGTAAAAGTAGTACTCGCGAAAACGTACAAAGCACAAAAAAAAAAGAAAAAAAAAGAAAACGAAACAACACTACACGACAGAAGAGAGAAAAAGGTAAACAAAAAACCGATATATGCCTTATGCGCCACACCAAAGTGTCAATATAATTCTTTCTTCATCTCTCGTCGATCGGAAACTCTCGCTAGACGATCTGGCCGGTTAACTTTAACGTCCGTCGAAAAGAACTTTCGGGGACTGGACGACCGACAGATCGCGCGGTTCCGCACGAATCGACAATGAAGAAAAGAAAAGACATGGGGCGACCGACATAAAGGTTTTCATCATTGGATATACCTTTTCTCTCTCCGCGGTGCTGTTCCGTGCGTGAACACACAAGTGTGTCTTTTGCGTCGTGTGACAATCAAGTTCGAAATAAGCCTCGCCAATAGAGGAGTATACATATTATTAAAAAAAAAAAATAATAATACATATAACCCGGTGGGATTTCTTTTTCTCTCTACTTCTATATAATTGAACCAAAAACCACGGGGGTACAGAAACGTTGCGCACGAAACGATTTATCATCGATCAAACGCAAAACCAAATTAGAGACACGAGAGAAAGAGAGTAAGATCTCAAGACGCACATAGGCCGTCATCAATACGATTCAACGCGAACGTGGCGATGGAATGGCAATCGCACAGATTAGCGAGGACACGTCGACGACGGGGAATAATTCCGACCCGATCAAGTACGACGTGCTCATCCCGCACATTGCTGCGCTTTGCTCCGCTGTCCATCGATCATCAAAGCGTTCGCGATAGAACGAGAGATCTCTTTCGTCTCTTCCCTCGAAGACTCGAAAAGGAATGTGTGTTTGTCGAAATCGCCGGCAACGACGACCCTCCGCCGTATGGCAATTATAACGTAGAGTTAAGAAACTCATCCACGCACAGGCATATTCTCTCCCTGGGGCTTAACATTGCCACACCACACACACTCTGTGTGCCACACAGTATTCTTTCTTTCTTTTATAATTTGTGTGTCCATCTCTGTAGTCTCGCGAGACTCTTGTAAATATACCTCTTTCGTATATACGCATCATTTCAGGCGACGTCGGGAGCGCGTTAAATGTTCATGAGTGGAAACGCTTCTTTCCGCAAGGCGAATCGTTTCGCAGAGAAGGTGAGAGATTTGGAGATCCTCGTCGAAGCGGTGCCTTACGGGCGGTCGTATTTTCAATACGACTCACGACACCGTAAAAACACTCACGCAAGTCCGAACGTAAGAAATACCAATCCCTACTTCGCCTCTCGTGGAAACTAGATATATATGTTTGTATGTGTTTATAAGACGCAATGCAAAAATTGGCAATTTTCACAGAACCGCGACAAACGCCGACGAAACGCCCATCATTCGCTCGTACGTAGCATCTTTGCAACCCGACTCCGAAACGCTCTTTGGCGCCCTCCAAAAATATATTTGGAGAGGTAAGCGACGGCGGGGACTTACAAGAGCAACGCAAGCAGTTTATGGTTACGTAAACGACCCTCAGCCAGGCGTGGTCCAGGAATTGTATCCGT
>NW_027469172.1:70000-75000 GCF_051020765.1 Lasioglossum baleicum
CCGAGGAAGCGCGGACAGGACGCATGCTGGGCTCTGGGTGTAACAATGCCCCTCCGAAAGCCAACCTCATTTTATTTACTTTTCGTTTCTCTGCAAACAAGAAGTTTGACTTCTTTCTAGTTTTAGTTTCTCTCAAACATCTTTCCATAACTATCTCAAACTTTTAGCTCGGATAGAAGAGTTGATGCTCAGTTAGTACGAGTATACACATCAGTGCATACAAGTCACCAACCTCCTCGATGGGAGGCTCGCCACATAAGGGCCATTCGGTCTTAGACACCGACCCGTGGCAATGCTGTGTAGAGAAAAGTTCTAAACGAAGTACGGAACGAAACAGTCGAGACCGAAGTCTCGAGGCGCCGTGAACTGCTTCTCGACCGAGATCGTAGAATAGCCCCAAGCGCGCGCTGAACCGCCCGACTCGCCGAACCGTCGAGTCTCTTAAGGATACCGAACGGCCGGCAAGGACGCCGGCGCCGCGCGGTGAATAGCACGCGCGCTTATGGGTGCAAACCGCCGCGGCAACAGCCCGTCCGGCGGGGCTGTTGGGACTTAGAAAAATTTTTGCATGAAAAATTTTTTTGTACAACACAATAAATATTTATATTTCCAGGATATTTAACACAAAATATTCAACTTTTCATATACTATCTCGGTACTTTGAACATTTTTCAAGTCCAACCGCCAAGAGTAAACTTATCTTTCTATCGTATCTAGACCATTATAAATATTAGATCATTGTATAATAAAGCATTCTAACAATAAATATCAAGTATCAAAGCTCTAGGATGAATATTTATCGAATAAACTCAGAATAATGTTCCGGGCGCATTGCGTGCAACTCCGACCGAAGTGAAATTTTTCTAAGTCCAACCGCCAAGAGTAAACTTTTTTCCTAGCGTTCCCAGACCATTATAAATATTAGATCATTGTATAATAACGCATTCTAACAATAAATATCAAGTATCAAAGCTTTAGGATGAATATTTATCGAATAAACTCAGAATAATGTTCCGGGCGCATTGCGAGCAACTCCGACCGAGCGAAATTTTTCTAAGTCCAACCGCCAAGAGTAAACTTTTTTCCTAGCGTTCCCAGACCATTATAAATATTAGATCATTGTATAATAACGCATTCTAACAATAAATATCAAGTATCAAAGCTTTAGGATGAATATTTATCGAATAAACTCAGAATAATGTTCCGGGCGCATTGCGAGCAACTCCGACCGAGCGAAATTTTTCTAAGTCCAACCGCCAAGAGTAAACTTTTTTCCTAGCGTTCCCAGACCATTATAAATATTAGATCATTGTATAATAACGCATTCTAACAATAAATATCAAGTATCAAAGCTCTAGGATGAATACTTATCGAATAAACTCAGAATAATGTTCCGGGCGCATTCCGAGCAACTCCGACCGAGCGAAATTTTTCTAAGTCCAACCGCCAAGAGTAAACTTTTTTCCTAGCGTTCCCAGACCATTATAAATATTAGATCATTGTATAATAACGCATTCTAACAATAAATATCAAGTATCAAAGCTCTAGGATGAATATTTATCGAATAAACTCAGAATAATGTTCCGGGCGCATTGCGAGCAACTCCGACCGAGCGAAATTTTTCTAAGTCCAACCGCCAAGAGTAAACTTTTTTCCTAGCGTTCCCAGACCATTATAAATATTAGATCATTGTATAATAACGCATTCTAACAATAAATATCAAGTATCAAAGCTCTAGGATGAATACTTATCGAATAAACTCAGAATAATGTTCCGGGCGCATTCCGAGCAACTCCGACCGAGCGAAATTTTTCTAAGTCCAACCGCCAAGAGTAAACTTTTTTCCTAGCGTTCCCAGACCATTATAAATATTAGATCATCGTGTGGTAAAGCATTTTGAAGACAAATATCAAGTATGAAAGCGCTCGGATGAGTATTTATCGAATAAACTGAGAATAATGTTCGGAGCGCATCGCTTGCTCGGCCGCTCGAACGAATCGTTCGCGCGCCGAGGCGCGTCGGATCGCCGTGCGAAGGAGCTCGAGCGAAATTTTTCTAAGTCCAACCGCCAAGAGTAAACTTTTCTCCCCGAGCTCCCGCACGACTTTAATCGTTATATCCACGCACGATACCGCTTGTCATCAATATTTCTCGAGTTTCAAAGCTCTCGAACGCGTATTGCTCCAGTTTTTGTGAAATATTGCTCCGACCGCCAAGAGTAAACTTATCTTTCCGGCTTACTCGGACAATTATAAATATTAGATCATCGTGTGGTAAAGCATTTCGAAGACAAATATCAAGTATGAAAGCGCTCGGATGAGTATTTATCGAATAAACTGAGAATAATGTTCGGAGCGCATCGCTTGCTCGGCCGCTCGAACGAATCGTTCGCGCGCCGAGGCGCGTCGTATCGCCGTGCGAAGGAGCTCGAGCGAAATTTTTCTAAGTCCAACCGCCAAGAGTAAACTTTTCTCCCCGAGCTCCCGCACGACTTTAATCGTTATATCCACGCACGATACCGCTTGTCATCAATATTTCTCGAGTTTCAAAGCTCTCGGACGCGTATTGCTTCAGTTTTTGAGAAATATTGCTCCGACCGCCAAGAGTAAACTTATCTTTCCGGCTTACTCGGACAATTATAAATATTAGATCATCGTGTGGTAAAGCATTTTGAAGACAAATATCAAGTATGAAAGCGCTCGGATGAGTATTTATCGAATAAACTGAGAATAATGTTCGGAGCGCATCGCTTGCTCGGCCGCTCGAACGAATCGTTCGCGCGCCGAGGCGCGTCGGATCGCCGTGCGAAGGAGCTCGAGCGAAATTTTTCTAAGTCCAACCGCCAAGAGTAAACTTTTCTCCCCGAGCTCCCGCACGACTTTAATCGTTATATCCACGCACGATACCGCTTGTCATCAATATTTCTCGAGTTTCAAAGCTCTCGAACGCGTATTGCTCCAGTTTTTGTGAAATATTGCTCCGACCGCCAAGAGTAAACTTATCTTTCCGGCTTACTCGGACAATTATAAATATTAGATCATCGTGTGGTAAAGCATTTTGAAGACAAATATCAAGTATGAAAGCGCTCGGATGAGTATTTATCGAATAAACTGAGAATAATGTTCGGAGCGCATCGCTTGCTCGGCCGCTCGAACGAATCGTTCGCGCGCCGAGGCGCGTCGGATCGCCGTGCGAAGGAGCTCGAGCGAAATTTTTCTAAGTCCAACCGCCAAGAGTAAACTTTTCTCCCCGAGCTCCCGCACGACTTTAATCGTTATATCCACGCACGATACCGCTTGTCATCAATATTTCTCGAGTTTCAATGCTCTCGGACGCGTATTGCTCCAGTTTTTGTGAAATATTGCTCCGACCGCCAAGAGTAAACTTATCTTTCCGGCTTACTCGGACAATTATAAATATTAGATCATCGTGTGGTAAAGCATTTGGAAGACAAATATCAAGTATGAAAGCGCTCGGATGAGTATTTATCGAATAAACTGAGAATAATGTTCGGAGCGCATCGCTTGCTCGGCCGCTCGAACGAATCGTTCGCGCGCCGAGGCGCGTCGGATCGCCGTGCGAAGGAGCTCGAGCGAAATTTTTCTAAGTCCAACCGCCAAGAGTAAACTTTTCTCCCCGAGCTCCCGCACGACTTTAATCGTTATATCCACGCACGATACCGCTTGTCATCAATATTTCTCGAGTTTCAAAGCTCTCGAACGCGTATTGCTCCAGTTTTTGTGAAATATTGCTCCGACCGCCAAGAGTAAACTTATCTTTCCGGCTTACTCGGACAATTATAAATATTAGATCATCGTGTGGTAAAGCATTTCGAAGACAAATATCAAGTATGAAAGCGCTCGGATGAGTATTTATCGAATAAACTGAGAATAATGTTCGGAGCGCATCGCTTGCTCGGCCGCTCGAACGAATCGTTCGCGCGCCGAGGCGCGTCGGATCGCCGTGCGAAGGAGCTCGAGCGAAATTTTTCTAAGTCCAACCGCCAAGAGTAAACTTTTCTCCCCGAGCTCCCGCACGACTTTAATCGTTATATCCACGCACGATACCGCTTGTCATCAATATTTCTCGAGTTTCAATGCTCTCGGACGCGTATTGCTCCAGTTTTTGTGAAATATTGCTCCGACCGCCAAGAGTAAACTTATCTTTCCGGCTTACTCGGACAATTATAAATATTAGATCATCGTGTGGTAAAGCATTTGGAAGACAAATATCAAGTATGAAAGCGCTCGGATGAGTATTTATCGAATAAACTGAGAATAATGTTCGGAGCGCATCGCTTGCTCGGCCGCTCGAACGAATCGTTCGCGCGCCGAGGCGCGTCGGATCGCCGTGCGAAGGAGCTCGAGCGAAATTTTTCTAAGTCCAACCGCCAAGAGTAAACTTTTCTCCCCGAGCTCCCGCACGACTTTAATCGTTATATCCACGCACGATACCGCTTGTCATCAATATTTCTCGAGTTTCAAAGCTCTCGAACGCGTATTGCTCCAGTTTTTGTGAAATATTGCTCCGACCGCCAAGAGTAAACTTATCTTTCCGGCTTACTCGGACAATTATAAATATTAGATCATCGTGTGGTAAAGCATTTCGAAGACAAATATCAAGTATGAAAGCGCTCGGATGAGTATTTATCGAATAAACTGAGAATAATGTTCGGAGCGCATCGCTTGCTCGGCCGCTCGAACGAATCGTTCGCGCGCCGAGGCGCGTCGGATCGCCGTGCGAAGGAGCTCGAGCGAAATTTTTCTAAGTCCAACCGCCAAGAGTAAACTTTTCTCCCCGAGCTCCCGCACGACTTTAATCGTTATATCCACGCACGATACCGCTTGTCATCAATATTTCTCGAGTTTCAATGCTCTCGGACGCGTATTGCTCCAGTTTTTGTGAAATATTGCTCCGACCGCCAAGAGTAAACTTATCTTTCCGGCTTACTCGGACAATTATAAATATTAGATCATCGTGTGGTAAAGCATTTCGAAGAC
>NW_027469172.1:80000-85000 GCF_051020765.1 Lasioglossum baleicum
CCGGATTCCCTTTCGCCCGATGGGTGTGTGTTTGTTTATCATTTAATGATATTTTGCTCTCTCTCTCTTAGGACACCTCATCTACATAGGATTTCTCTTAGGGCTTAGGATCGACTGACTCGTGTGCAACGGCTGTTCACACGAAACCCTTCTCCACGTCAGTCCTCCAGGGCCTCGCTGGAGTATTTGCTACTACCACCAAGATCTGCACCGACGGCGGCTCCAGGCAGGCTCACGCCCAGACCCTTCTGCGCACACCGCCGCGACCCTCCTACTCGTCAGAGCTTCATGGAAGACGCGCCTTTAAAAAAAGCTAACGTCAACCTCACTTGCCGCTGACGGCGGAGTATAGGCGCGACGCTTCAGCGCCATCCATTTTCAGGGCTAGTTGCTTCGGCAGGTGAGTTGTTACACACTCCTTAGCGGATTCCGACTTCCATGGCCACCGTCCTGCTGTCTTAAGCAACCAACGCCTTTCATGGTATCCCATAAGCGTCGACTTAGGCGCCTTAACTCTGCGTTTGGTTCATCCCACAGCGCCAGTTCTGCTTACCAAAATTGGCCCACTTGGCACTCTGATCCAATATAATCTCGTGGCTTCATTGATCCAAGCAAGCCAGAGATCTCACCCATTTAAAGTTTGAGAATAGGTTGAGGTCGTTTCGGCCCCAAGGCCTCTAA
The DNA here is from genome assembly GCF_051020765.1 of Lasioglossum baleicum. NCBI lineage: Eukaryota > Metazoa > Arthropoda > Insecta > Hymenoptera > Halictidae > Lasioglossum > Lasioglossum baleicum. The sequence continues at coordinate 80,682 of NW_027469172.1, forward strand.
TCATTCGCTTTACCAGATGAGACTCGCACACGTTCATCAAAAGAGAACGAGCGAGTGCCAGCTATCCTGAGGGAAACTTCGGAGGGAACCAGCTACTAGATGGTTCGATTAGTCTTTCGCCCCTATACCCAGTTCCGACGATCGATTTGCACGTCAGAATCGCTACGGACCTCCATCAGGGTTTCCCCTGACTTCGTCCTGACCAGGCATAGTTCACCATCTTTCGGGTCCCAACGTGTACGCTCTGGGTGCGCCTCTTCTCGCAATGAGAACGAGACGCCCCGGGAGTGCGAGGCCGCATCGTGACGCGGCCCATCCTCCCTTGATCGACGCTAAGGTACGATCTTCACTTTCATTGCGCCTTTAGGTTTACATGTCCCAATGACTCGCGCACATGTTAGACTCCTTGGTCCGTGTTTCAAGACGGGTCCTGAGAGTACCCAAAGCAGTAGCGTCGCTGACCGGTAATTCAAAGCTTGGCCAGTCCGAGGACACCGCCTGCTAACAGCTGGTTAGGCCCGGAGCCGGCGCTAGGTCCGTACCATCCGGGTGACAAACTAACCGAGCTTGCGGCGGGCCTGACGCACACACATTCGAAAATGGATTGGTTGCGGCCCGATACCGTCAGAGTACCGTCACGCAGCCGGCCAGGCGATCGAGCGTCTGCCGTGTGCGCACGAAGGCGACACGACAGGCAACAACTCGAGCCGTAGACCGACACGCAACGGGTCGCGACGTTCTACTAAGGGAGAAGTGCACGACTACGCGACCGGAACATTTGCCGAAGATGGTGTACCCTCGCACTGGAACCACCGAAGTGGCCCATTACGGGCTATCTGCGCACCAACGGAAGCCAGCCTCGTCGACGATGAATCTCCCCATTCGATCTTTTGGGTTTCTCAGGTTTACCCCTGAACGGTTTCACGTACTCTTGAACTCTCTCTTCAAAGTTCTTTTCAACTTTCCCTCACGGTACTTGTTCGCTATCGGTCTCGTGGTCATATTTAGCCTTAGATGGAGTTTACCACCCACTTAGGGCTGCACTCTCAAGCAACCCGACTCTAAGGAGAGGTCCTCCCGAAACGCGTACCAGTCGCTACGGGCCTGGCACCCTCTACGGGTAAATGGCCCCATTCAAGATGGACTTGGACGCGGTTCGACGTCTCGGGATAAATTGACCCTCCTGAACACTACATTTCCCAACGGCAGAACCGCGGGATTCAGTGCTGGGCTAATTCCTGTTCGCTCGCCGCTACTAAGGAAATCCTTGTTAGTTTCTTTTCCTCCGCTTAGTAATATGCTTAAATTCAGCGGGTAATCTCGCCTACTCTGAGGTCGTCGTACGTGATACAAAATTTTGTGTGTTTCGGCCGAAAGAGCGTAAAAGTAGTACTCGCGAAAACGTACAAAGCACAAAAAAAAAAGAAAAAAAAAGAAAACGAAACAACACTACACGACAGAAGAGAGAAAAAGGTAAACAAAAAACCGATATATGCCTTATGCGCCACACCAAAGTGTCAATATAATTCTTTCTTCATCTCTCGTCGATCGGAAACTCTCGCTAGACGATCTGGCCGGTTAACTTTAACGTCCGTCGAAAAGAACTTTCGGGGACTGGACGACCGACAGATCGCGCGGTTCCGCACGAATCGACAATGAAGAAAAGAAAAGACATGGGGCGACCGACATAAAGGTTCTCATCATTGGATATACCTTTTCTCTCTCCGCGGTGCTGTTCCGTGCGTGAACACACAAGTGTGTCTTTTGCGTCGTGTGACAATCAAGTTCGAAATAAGCCTCGCCAATAGAGGAGTATACATATTATTATAAAAAAAAAAATAATAATACATATAACCCGGTGGGATTTCTTTTTCTCTCTACTTCTTGTATAATTGAACCAAAAACCACGGGGGTACAGAAACGTTGCGCACGAAACGATTTATCATCGATCAAACGCAAAACCAAATTAGAGACACGAGAGAAAGAGAGTAAGATCTCAAGACGCACATAGGCCGTCATCAATACGATTCAACGCGAACGTGGCGATGGAATGGCAATCGCACAGATTAGCGAGGACACGTCGACGACGGGGAATAATTCCGACCCGATCAAGTACGACGTGCTCATCCCGCACATTGCTGCGCTTTGCTCCGCTGTCCATCGATCATCAAAGCGTTCGCGATAGAACGAGAGATCTCTTTCGTCTCTTCCCTCGAAGACTCGAAAAGGAATGTGTTTGTCGAAATCGCCGGCAACGACGACCCTCCGCCGTATGGCAATTATAACGTAGAGTTAAGAAACTCATCCACGCACAGGCATATTCTCTCCCTGGGGCTTAACATTGCCACACCACACACACTCTGTGTGCCACACAGTATTCTTTCTTTCTTTTATAATTTGTGTGTCCATCTCTGTAGTCTCGCGAGACTCTTGTAAATATACCTCTTTCGTATATACGCATCATTTCAGGCGACGTCGGGAGCGCGTTAAATGTTCATGAGTGGAAACGCTTCTTTCCGCAAGGCGAATCGTTTCGCAGAGAAGGTGAGAGATTTGGAGATCCCCGTCGAAGCGGTGCCTTACGGGCGGTCGTATTTTCAATACGACTCACGACACCGTAAAAACACTCACGCAAGTCCGAACGTAAGAAATACCAATCCCTACTTCGCCTCTCGTGGAAACTAGATATATATGTTTGTATGTGTTTATAAGACGCAATGCAAAAATTGGCAATTTTCACAGAACCGCGACAAACGCCGACGAAACGCCCATCATTCGCTCGTACGTAGCATCTTTGCAACCCGACTCCGAAACGCTCTTTGGCGCCCTCCAAAAATATATTTGGAGAGGTAAGCGACGGCGGGGACTTACAAGAGCAACGCAAGCAGTTTATGGTTACGTAAACGACCCTCAGCCAGGCGTGGTCCAGGAATTGTATCCGTGGACCGCAATGTGCGTTCGAAATGTCGATGTTCATGTGTCCTGCAGTTCACACGTTGACGCGCAATTAGCTGCGTTCTTCATCGACCCACGAGCCAAGTGATCCACCGTTCAGGGTAATCGTATATATTTTTGATTTACAAATCAATATATGTATATGTCTCTTGTTCTGCGGTTCGTAAGAACGCATTGTACCTGAACGCTCCAACCAGCGCGCGAAGGAGATTCGTTCAGGCGTCGTTTTAAGGACGACACTATCGTCGTCCGTGGAAACGGAAAAAAAAAACCGTCAGATACGCAACACGTATCCGACGGCCGGGCGAACAGTACATTGAAAAACCGTTAACGTGGAAAACGCGGAGATGAATATATATTCTCTGAAAACGACGGGGATCGTAAGACAACCCGATACTGGATCCAGAGATGTAATAATATTCCTCTCCTCTTCACTTCCATTTCATTTGGAATGATGTGAGAACGGAGGACTTCACAGCCGGCTCTGGCAGCGGTCATTCGTCCCAAGCTCTCGCGATGCGCACTATTGGGCCACACGCACGGAGTAGGGTGTCAGACTCACGACTGCTTTAAAAGCGAGCTTCACGAGCCGGTCCACTTCCCGTATAAAACACATTTCCATAAAATGTTGGTGTGTGCTCGAGGTAACGATAAATTCCGATACAAGCGGACTCGCGAGCCGGCTCTGGCCGTAGGCGCGATCCCCGTTCTCGTCCCAAGCTCGTCTGCGCGCACTATTGGGCCACACAGAGAGTAGGGTGTCGTCGGGAATAATCGCGCCATTGGCTTTATAGCGAGCGTCACGGCCGGTCCTCTCGGAACACCGTTTTTCGTCGGAACGATATTACCATATTTTTATTTTATTCGACAGATTAGCGGACTCACAGCCGGCTCTGGCAGCGGTCATTCGTCCCAAGCTCTCGCGATGCGCACTATTGGGCCACACGCACGGAGTAGGGTGTCAGACTCACGACTGCTTTACAAAAGCGAGCATCACGAGCCGGTCCGCTCTGGCGAATGTATAATATTATAATAAATATACGTTCCGTCGTCAACGAACACCGCGTGCGGCGCAGCAACGTTTCGTGCTCTTGGTTATACGCGAACCCGATACAAATAGAGAGCGGGACTCACAGTCGGCTCTGGCAGCGGTCATTCGTCCCACGCTCTCGCGGTGCGCACTATTGGGCCACACGCACGGAGTAGGGTGTCAGACTCACGACTGCTTTAAAGGCGAGCATCACGAGCCGGTCCTTCGCGTCTCGTCTATCTTCACGATAGTTCGCGAACGATAACACAAACGCGTGCAACCGCGCGTTTACCACGGGTTACCCTGAGATTTTGTTTGTCCTCTTCGAGACACC
>NW_027469172.1:90000-97500 GCF_051020765.1 Lasioglossum baleicum
TCAGAATAATGTTCCGGGCGCATTGCGAGCAACTCCGACCGAGCGAAATTTTTCTAAGTCCAACCGCCAAGAGTAAACTTTTTTCCTAGCGTTCCCAGACCATTATAAATATTAGATCATTGTATAATAACGCATTCTAACAATAAATATCAAGTATCAAAGCTCTAGGATGAATATTTATCGAATAAACTCAGAATAATGTTCCGGGCGCATTGCGAGCAACTCCGACCGAGCGAAATTTTTCTAAGTCCAACCGCCAAGAGTAAACTTTCTTCCTAGCGTTCCCAGACCGTTATAAATATTAGATCATCGTGTGGTAAAGCATTTCGAAGACAAATATCAAGTATGAAAGCGCTCGGATGAGTATTTATCGAATAAACTGAGAATAATGTTCGGAGCGCATCGCTTGCTCGGCCGCTCGAACGAATCGTTCGCGCGCCGAGGCGCGTCGGATCGCCGTGCGAAGGAGCTCGAGCGAAATTTTTCTAAGTCCAACCGCCAAGAGTAAACTTTTCTCCCCGAGCTCCCGCACGACTTTAATCGTTATATCCACGCACGATACCGCTTGTCATCAATATTTCTCGAGTTTCAAAGCTCTCGGACGCGTATTGCTCCAGTTTTTGTGAAATATTGCTCCGACCGCCAAGAGTAAACTTATCTTTCCGGCTTACTCGGACAATTATAAATATTAGATCATCGTGTGGTAAAGCATTTCGAAGACAAATATCAAGTATGAAAGCGCTCGGATGAGTATTTATCGAATAAACTGAGAATAATGTTCGGAGCGCATCGCTTGCTCGGCCGCTCGAACGAATCGTTCGCGCGCCGAGGCGCGTCGGATCGCCCTGCGAAGGAGCTCGAGCGAAATTTTTCTAAGTCCAACCGCCAAGAGTAAACTTTTCTCCCCGAGCTCCCGCACGACTTTAATCGTTATATCCACGCACGATACCGCTTGTCATCAATATTTCTCGAGTTTCAAAGCTCTCGGACGCGTATTGCTTCAGTTTTTGAGAAATATTGCTCCGACCGCCAAGAGTAAACTTATCTTTCCGGCTTACTCGGACAATTATAAATATTAGATCATCGTGTGGTAAAGCATTTCGAAGACAAATATCAAGTATGAAAGCGCTCGGATGAGTATTTATCGAATAAACTGAGAATAATGTTCGGAGCGCATCGCTTGCTCGGCCGCTCGAACGAATCGTTCGCGCGCCGAGGCGCGTCGGATCGCCGTGCGAAGGAGCTCGAGCGAAATTTTTCTAAGTCCAACCGCCAAGAGTAAACTTTTCTCCCCGAGCTCCCGCACGACTTTAATCGTTATATCCACGCACGATACCGCTTGTCATCAATATTTCTCGAGTTTCAAAGCTCTCGAACGCGTATTGCTCCAGTTTTTGTGAAATATTGCTCCGACCGCCAAGAGTAAACTTATCTTTCCGGCTTACTCGGACAATTATAAATATTAGACCATCGTGTGGTAAAGCATTTCGAAGACAAATATCAAGTATGAAAGCGCTCGGATGAGTATTTATCGAATAAACTGAGAATAATGTTCGGAGCGCATCGCTTGCTCGGCCGCTCGAACGAATCGTTCGCGCGCCGAGGCGCGTCGGATCGCCCTGCGAAGGAGCTCGAGCGAAATTTTTCTAAGTCCAACCGCCAAGAGTAAACTTTTCTCCCCGAGCTCCCGCACGACTTTAATCGTTATATCCACGCACGATACCGCTTGTCATCAATATTTCTCGAGTTTCAAAGCTCTCGGACGCGTATTGCTCGAGTTTTTGTGAAATATTGCTCCGACCGCCAAGAGTAAACTTATCTTTCCGGCTTACTCGGACAATTATAAATATTAGATCATCGTGTGGTAAAGCATTTCGAAGACAAATATCAAGTATGAAAGCGCTCGGATGAGTATTTATCGAATAAACTGAGAATAATGTTCGGAGCGCATCGCTTGCTCGGCCGCTCGAACGAATCGTTCGAGCGCCGAGGCGCGTCGGATCGCCCTGCGAAGGAGCTCGAGCGAAATTTTTCTAAGTCCAACCGCCAAGAGTAAACTTTTCTCCCCGAGCTCCCGCACGACTTTAATCGTTATATCCACGCACGATACCGCTTGTCATCAATATTTCTCGAGTTTCAAAGCTCTCGGACGCGTATTGCTCCAGTTTTTGTGAAATATTGCTCCGACCGCCAAGAGTAAACTTATCTTTCCGGCTTACTCGGACAATTATAAATAGTAGATCATCGTGTGGTAAAGCATTTCGAAGACAAATATCAAGTATGAAAGCGCTCGGATGAGTATTTATCGAATAAACTGAGAATAATGTTCGGAGCGCATCGCTTGCTCGGCCGCTCGAACGAATCGTTCGCGCGCCGAGGCGCGTCGGATCGCCGTGCGAAGGAGCTCGAGCGAAATTTTTCTAAGTCCAACCGCCAAGAGTAAACTTTTCTCCCCGAGCTCCCGCACGACTTTAATCGTTATATCCACGCACGATACCGCTTGTCATCAATATTTCTCGAGTTTCAAAGCTCTCGAACGCGTATTGCTCCAGTTTTTGTGAAATATTGCTCCGACCGCCAAGAGTAAACTTATCTTTCCGGCTTACTCGGACAATTATAAATATTAGACCATCGTGTGGTAAAGCATTTCGAAGACAAATATCAAGTATGAAAGCGCTCGGATGAGTATTTATCGAATAAACTGAGAATAATGTTCGGAGCGCATCGCTTGCTCGGCCGCTCGAACGAATCGTTCGCGCGCCGAGGCGCGTCGGATCGCCGTGCGAAGGAGCTCGAGCGAAATTTTTCTAAGTCCAACCGCCAAGAGTAAACTTTTCTCCCCGAGCTCCCGCACGACTTTAATCGTTATATCCACGCACGATACCGCTTGTCATCAATATTTCTCGAGTTTCAATGCTCTCGGACGCGTATTGCTCCAGTTTTTGTGAAATATTGCTCCGACCGCCAAGAGTAAACTTATCTTTCCGGCTTACTCGGACAATTATAAATATTAGATCATCGTGTGGTAAAGCATTTGGAAGACAAATATCAAGTATGAAAGCGCTCGGATGAGTATTTATCGAATAAACTGAGAATAATGTTCGGAGCGCATCGCTTGCTCGGCCGCTCGAACGAATCGTTCGCGCGCCGAGGCGCGTCGGATCGCCGTGCGAAGGAGCTCGAGCGAAATTTTTCTAAGTCCAACCGCCAAGAGTAAACTTTTCTCCCCGAGCTCCCGCACGACTTTAATCGTTATATCCACGCACGATACCGCTTGTCATCAATATTTCTCGAGTTTCAATGCTCTCGGACGCGTATTGCTCCAGTTTTTGTGAAATATTGCTCCGACCGCCAAGAGTAAACTTATCTTTCCGGCTTACTCGGACAATTATAAATATTAGATCATCGTGTGGTAAAGCATTTGGAAGACAAATATCAAGTATGAAAGCGCTCGGATGAGTATTTATCGAATAAACTGAGAATAATGTTCGGAGCGCATCGCTTGCTCGGCCGCTCGAACGAATCGTTCGCGCGCCGAGGCGCGTCGGATCGCCGTGCGAAGGAGCTCGAGCGAAATTTTTCTAAGTCCAACCGCCAAGAGTAAACTTTTCTCCCCGAGCTCTCGCACGACTTTAATCGTTATATCCACGCACGATACCGCTTGTCATCAATATTTCTCGAGTTTCAAAGCTCTCGGACGCGTATTGCTCCAGTTTTTGTGAAATATTGCTCCGACCGCCAAGAGTAAACTTATCTTTCCGGCTTACTCGGACAATTATAAATATTAGATCATCGTGTGGTAAAGCATTTCGAAGACAAATATCAAGTATGAAAGCGCTCGGATGAGTATTTATCGAATAAACTGAGAATAATGTTCGGAGCGCATCGCTTGCTCGGCCGCTCGAACGAATCGTTCGCGCGCCGAGGCGCGTCGGATCGCCGTGCGAAGGAGCTCGAGCGAAATTTTTCTAAGTCCAACCGCCAAGAGTAAACTTTTCTCCCCGAGCTCCCGCACGACTTTAATCGTTATATCCACGCACGATACCGCTTGTCATCAATATTTCTCGAGTTTCAAAGCTCTCGGACGCGTATTGCTTCAGTTTTTGAGAAATATTGCTCCGACCGCCAAGAGTAAACTTATCTTTCCGGCTTACTCGGACAATTATAAATATTAGATCATCGTGTGGTAAAGCATTTCGAAGACAAATATCAAGTATGAAAGCGCTCGGATGAGTATTTATCGAATAAACTGAGAATAATGTTCGGAGCGCATCGCTTTCTCGGCCGCTCGAACGAATCGTTCGCGCGCCGAGGCGCGTCGGATCGCCGTGCGAAGGAGCTCGAGCGAAATTTTTCTAAGTCCAACCGCCAAGAGTAAACTTTTCTCCCCGAGCTCCCGCACGACTTTAATCGTTATATCCACGCACGATACCGCTTGTCATCAATATTTCTCGAGTTTCAATGCTCTCGGACGCGTATTGCTCCAGTTTTTGTGAAATATTGCTCCGACCGCCAAGAGTAAACTTATCTTTCCGGCTTACTCGGACAATTATAAATATTAGATCATCGTGTGGTAAAGCATTTGGAAGACAAATATCAAGTATGAAAGCGCTCGGATGAGTATTTATCGAATAAACTGAGAATAATGTTCGGAGCGCATCGCTTGCTCGGCCGCTCGAACGAATCGTTCGCGCGCCGAGGCGCGTCGGATCGCCGTGCGAAGGAGCTCGAGCGAAATTTTTCTAAGTCCAACCGCCAAGAGTAAACTTTTCTCCCCGAGCTCCCGCACGACTTTAATCGTTATATCCACGCACGATACCGCTTGTCATCAATATTTCTCGAGTTTCAAAGCTCTCGGACGCGTATTGCTTCAGTTTTTGAGAAATATTGCTCCGACCGCCAAGAGTAAACTTATCTTTCCGGCTTACTCGGACAATTATAAATATTAGATCATCGTGTGGTAAAGCATTTCGAAGACAAATATCAAGTATGAAAGCGCTCGGATGAGTATTTATCGAATAAACTGAGAATAATGTTCGGAGCGCATCGCTTGCTCGGCCGCTCGAACGAATCGTTCGCGCGCCGAGGCGCGTCGGATCGCCGTGCGAAGGAGCTCGAGCGAAATTTTTCTAAGTCCAACCGCCAAGAGTAAACTTTTCTCCCCGAGCTCCCGCACGACTTTAATCGTTATATCCACGCACGATACCGCTTGTCATCAATATTTCTCGAGTTTCAAAGCTCTCGGACGCGTATTGCTTCAGTTTTTGAGAAATATTGCTCCGACCGCCAAGAGTAAACTTATCTTTCCGGCTTACTCGGACAATTATAAATATTAGATCATCGTGTGGTAAAGCATTTTGAAGACAAATATCAAGTATGAAAGCGCTCGGATGAGTATTTATCGAATAAACTGAGAATAATGTTCGGAGCGCATCGCTTGCTCGGCCGCTCGAACGAATCGTTCGCGCGCCGAGGCGCGTCGGATCGCCGTGCGAAGGAGCTCGAGCGAAATTTTTCTAAGTCCAACCGCCAAGAGTAAACTTTTCTCCCCGAGCTCCCGCACGACTTTAATCGTTATATCCACGCACGATACCGCTTGTCATCAATATTTCTCGAGTTTCAATGCTCTCGGACGCGTATTGCTCCAGTTTTTGTGAAATATTGCTCCGACCGCCAAGAGTAAACTTATCTTTCCGGCTTACTCGGACAATTATAAATATTAGATCATCGTGTGGTAAAGCATTTGGAAGACAAATATCAAGTATGAAAGCGCTCGGATGAGTATTTATCGAATAAACTGAGAATAATGTTCGGAGCGCATCGCTTGCTCGGCCGCTCGAACGAATCGTTCGCGCGCCGAGGCGCGTCGGATCGCCGTGCGAAGGAGCTCGAGCGAAATTTTTCTAAGTCCAACCGCCAAGAGTAAACTTTTCTCCCCGAGCTCCCGCACGACTTTAATCGTTATATCCACGCACGATACCGCTTGTCATCAATATTTCTCGAGTTTCAAAGCTCTCGGACGCGTATTGCTTCAGTTTTTCAGAAATATTGCTCCGACCGCCAAGAGTAAACTTATCTTTCCGGTTGACTCGGACAATTATAAATATTAGATCATCGTGTGGTAAAGCATTTCGAAGACAAATATCAAGTATGAAAGTGTTAGCATGAGTATTTATCGAGTTATTGAGAAATAATTTTCCGAGTTATATTTCGACGTGTACTAATCGTGTTCTATCGGTCGTGCGGGTAAACGGCGGGAGTCAGTTTTGGTCTGTACTGTTAGCTAGATCGTCCCCGGATATGTTTGCGATGCGCGTGTTTGGATTAACGAGTTTCCCTCTGTCCCTACCTTTTTTTTCGTTCAAACCATGTCTGTGGATTTGTGCGGATATTGAGATGCCGGTTTTGGGCCATTTAATTGTCAATAAAACAACATGTAATTGTTTGAAATAATACACTATGTTCATATTGTATTATTCGTATCTTATTAATAAAATAAAAAATTTATATTTTAATTTTTTACTTTTAAATCACATGTATTATTTTCAGGTGGCATTCGTATGGGATAATTGGTTATTTCAGCTACATTGTTCTAATAATATAAGGAATATGCTGCTAGAACTCCGGCAATACGCTGCTAGAAGATGAAGCAGTACGGCGCTACAACATGAAGGTATACGCCGCTGGAACTCTGGAAATGGGCCGCTGTGAATAAGGCAATACGCCGCTGTAAGTAGAAGCAACACGCCGCTGTAAATAAGGCAATACGCCGCTGTAAATAGAGGCAATACGCCGCTGTGAATAAGGCAATACGCCGCTGTAAGTAGAAGCAACACGCCGCTGTAAATAAGGCAATACGCCGCTGTAAATAGAGGCAATACGCCGCTGTGAATAAGGCAATACGCCGCTGTAAGTAGAAGCAACACGCCGCTGTAAATAGAGGCAATACGCCGCTGTGAATAAGGCAATACGCCGCTGTAAGTAGAAGCAACACGCCGCTGTGAATAAGGCAATACGCCGCTGTGAATAGAAGCAATACGCCGCCGGAACTGAAAGCAATACGCCGCTGGGATCGAAAGCAATACGCCGCTGGAGCTGAAAGAAATACGCCGCTGGAGCTGAAAGCAATACGCCGCTACAAAATGAAAGCAATACGCCGCTGGAACTTTGAAATTCTTCGAGTATACAGACACACGCTTGGATAAGTACGTCCGCGGTGGTCTCGGTGGATCGTACGTCGTCGTGACGCGATATTCGTATACTTTCTCTACCAGGTTCGCGCGGCATTAACAATAAATAAATAAATAAATAAATAAATAAATAAATAAATAATAAATAATTATCGCGTGTTTTTATTAGAGAGTTATGTCTCGTTATATAGTTGCGTTTCTCAAGTGAAATTCAAACGATTCTAGATTGCATGTCTTTCTCTCTCTCTCTCTCTCTCTCTCGTTCGATCAAGCGTATGATTCTTAGCGTCGAAATGAAAAAAAAAGAAAA
>NW_027469172.1:100000-110000 GCF_051020765.1 Lasioglossum baleicum
CACCGTTAAGAGCTCGCCTCTATTAAACCCTAGGCGTTTCAAATTTCTTACTGCACTCAAAGGTAAGGCACCACGGCAGCCAACTACCACTGGTAGGACTTCCGCCGTGTTCCCACCTAGCTTCCTTCTCATCACTTCTGCGGTTTCCCTATACTTGTCTTCCTTTTCCTTTTTCGCTCTGCGGAGATTATCCTTGTCTTCGTAGCGGACGGTTACGTCCACTACTAGGACTTTGCCTTCCTGGTCTTTGATCACCAGATCCGGCTTCTTCAGTTCTCCAGCTACATTTATTGAAGGTTCCAGAAATACCGCGTCCCTCCTTGATACCTTTTTCTCGATCAACCGTACGATTTCATCGTGTCGGTTGATCCTTGCGGGCTTCGTATGAATGCAGTTGCCCAATACATGGCCTAGGGTCTCTGCCTGTACGCCACACCTCCGGCACATCGGGTCTATTTCCCTGTTTGCCCTTCTTAGTGCGACTCTTGTGCCGAAGGTGTTCGTTCTTAGTTTTAAGGCGTCCAGATATCTAGACGGCTTTAACAGTGTCGGATCATTGAGCCAAGCGTTACCATACTTGTCATTTACAAACTCGTATACGCCTTGGCCTTGGGAGACTAAACGTCCCCAATCCTCATGGCACTTTCGACGGAGTTTACACCGCGCACTTTCCACCTCTTCTTCTGTAACTGGCCATTGGAGGCCTACCGATCGTGCATATTTGCTCAGGATGTTTTCCTGTCTTAGGTAGGCCTCCTGTACAGCGCCATCCTCGCTGTCCTTCATATGGAGGCCATTTCTTAATTTTGCGATGCGGACAATGTCCGCAATCCTCTGTATACCGAGGCCTCCATCCCTCTTCCTCGTATACATTAACCCGTCCGTAGTTGACGGGTGCAAATGGAGGATTTTCTTAATAATTTGCTTTACCTCCTGGTCCAGCTCTTCCAGGAGGCACAAGGGAGGAGGATTGGCGACCAGTTCGTGGATATATTTCGGCAGCAAATGTGTTCTGATCAAGTTTACTTTTTGATGGGGCTTCAGCCCCATCCTATCGATATGCTTTGCTGCCGAGAGTATTTTCCCAATTTGTGCGCGCTGCAAACCCGTCCAGGGGCCTACCGCTACGCCCAAATATTTGAATATATCCTCGGGCTGTGAGTTTGGCAGATCTTGTTCTCTTATCTTCAGCCCGGGATCTATCAAGTGCCATGTCTTGTTCTTGCGGACGATCTGGAAAGTCGTGCATTTGTCTGCTTGGATGCTCATTCCAAGCTCTTGCAGATATTTCGTCAGTTTATTTAACTGACGCACGGCTTCTTCTTTCGTTTTCGCTATTAACACCATGTCGTCCGCAAAAGTAACGATGGAGACGTTTTCGTCTCCCATCTTGATTCCCTCCGTCGTCTCGTCAATACGGCCGATTATGGGGTCTATTATCGTGTTGAACATTAGAGGTGATAGTGGATCACCTTGCTTTACTCCTCTGTTTAATTTTATTCTAATGTTCGGGCCGTTTGTTTTGATCTCCGTCCAACAGTCATCGTACATACCTTGTATATACTCGGTGACTGCGGACGGTAGACCTTTCTTGGTAAGCCCATCTCCAATCGCTTTATGTGGTACCGTATCGAATGCCTTGGAAATATCTACAACGGTAACCACTCCTCCAGTGTTCTCCTTCATTTCCTTTATAATTTGTTCCAGTATGGCTATGTTGTGCTTACAACCATCTTCTTGCGTAAACCCCTTCTGACGCTTGTTATTTCGGATTACTCTCCGAAGTCGGTTATCCAGCATCGACGAATATATTCTACTCAAAAGCGAGCCGATCGTTATTGGGCGCCAATTTTTGGCATCCCGTGTGCATTTGCCCGCTTTTGGTATCAGCGTCGTTCTATTATTTTTCCATTGCTTGGGGTACGCTTGGAACATCATTAGAACATTGAAGAACTTTAGCAAGATGTGCAGGAAGCCCGCCTTCTTTAGCTGCGTTCTTCTGACGCCATCCACGCCAGCTGCTGTATCGTTTTTAATACGACCTATCTTGCTAAGGAGTTCCTCGATGGAGATGGGCCTCCATATGTCTCGCATCGAGACGTGATTACTCGGGCCCCTTCCGAGTATCGGTAGCCCTGTGGTGGGACCTTCCGTCCCCCACAGGTTGTCATAAAGTGCCTGAATATCCGCTCTTTCGGGGAGCTCTACCTCCTTTCTCTTTTCCAGAGTCTCCCCTGCGACCGCCATTTCGACCAATTTGCGTGGACATTTCTTGTATAGGTCCTGGAACCTTGAGTAGCGGAATTTTTCGTAACGGGTGCGGTCGTTTTGTCTCTTTCGATTCCCGTTACCTCGATTCCTCCCGCTCTCTGTACTTCTTCCTTCATCAACCTTTATTTTCTCGATCATTAGATCGAGAATTTGCTCGATTTCCATCGGTTCCAGAGATTCCCTATTTGCCATCTCCATTATTCTCCTTTCTAGAGGCCTCATTTCATGATCCTCGTTTAATGGATAGGCCGCAACGACATCCTTGAATCTTTGCTTCCAGTCATCTGCATTCTCCACTTCCTCTCTTTCCTCTATTCCTCCTTCCTCCGTTGCCGATAGGAAGGATTCTTGAGAGCTCGAACTCGAGCTCCCTATCTCGATGACTGGAATTTCCTCCTGAGTGGGGATTAGCTTCATCAACCTCCTTTTCTCACCTATTTGCTTCACCGTTTTGGTTGTGAGGAACCTAGCGATCTTAGCGTTTGGTTGCCTTTCGTATTTATACTGGCTATTCAGTTGGATGAGTAGCTGTTTCTCCTGCTCCGTCCATTTGGAGGCTCTGTTACTTGGACGGGCTGGGACAGCTTCCCTCATCCTGTTTTCGTTCCTCACACTAGGGTGCCTGATTCTCTCGTGCTGAGAGACCCCTATTTGTGAGTTGAAGGCAGCTCCACAGGTAGGGCAGCGAAACGCACCTATTTCTCTTGGGGCTGCCTCACCCTTGCATCGTACAATGTGGCATCTGCAGCCATGCAGCTTACCAAAAATTCTGCTGCATTGTACACATTTCCAACCAATTTTGTTATTTGGGTGATGTTGCGCCAGATGTTTCGCAAAATCCCCTACCTGTAGAAACTGCCTGTTGGCGTCGCACAGACCGCATCTCGCTTCCCCACTCATCGGGACATCCACATACAAGTCATAATCTTGTCCGGGGGCATTGCCATTATCGTCACCAGTGACCCTCCTGTCCATTGCGGACAAGTCCGCCGTAGAGGTCCCAGGGCCGGGGTCCTCTACGTCCGAGGCTTCGTCGTTGTTCGTATCCGTTTCGTTTATATGTTGAAATTGTGTGTCCTTAACGTCGAAGCTCATTTATGTTTCAATTCATTGTCCGGGGACATGCCAGGTCGTTTCCAGATTCCAGTCCGGAAGGCGAAGTGGTCTAATGCTGACAGACCCGCTTCCATTTACTTCCACCTTTCAAGACTTCTCGGTCTTCTCGACCAGCACTTCGTGCTTATAACCACCTTCGGAGTTACCTCCTTTCATCCACCTTATTGAAACTTCTGTTGTTATTGGGCACTTATGTACCCGCGCATATCTGTCAGCATAAACCCCTCCGCCCCGCCACTACCGACTTAGTTCCCACGTCATATCAGTGGTATCCAGCGGGGCCTCGAGGAGGCGCGTGTAGTGACTTGGGAGCGAGAGGCTATGTATTCGCATCATCTTCCCCGAGTAACTATCAAATCCACCATTGACTCGTCTCATTGGAAAGCCGAACGAGTTGCCTTGAGCTGTACGGTGATGCCAGTGTGCGAGGGGAGAAAGTGGCCTGCGGCTAGGGCTCCGTCAGGTCTTCGGACTTACGCTCTCAGCAGCGTGTAGCTTCACGCCGCCAAGCACAAGACGTCTCGTTCCACGAAGGCGGCGTGTAGCCTTGCCCCAATGGCTTGGATACACGCGCGGTCGTGTCACTCAACGCCGAGTACTGACGGCGTGTTGCTTTGAAACGGGTTACAGCAAAAAAACTGCACCTCTTGAAATAGCCTCAAAGGCAAATAAAAATCGATTGACGCGGTGTACAGTACGTCGTACACAACACGCCAACCGAAATTCATCCGGTCCGCCAGCGGATGTTATCACTACTCACCACTCGCACTGGTGTTCTCTATGCTGGTCATCAGCAGCTGTTATGGCGAACAAATGGTCTGAACCCTTGGTGGATTAACTCTTCATCTTGGATACTAGACCGGGCAAGCCCGGCCCGACACCTCAGCGATGAGAGTTCTCACCTCTCTTCCGGATTAAATCCGGTATGATGGCTACGAGGCCCCACAGCTCAAGTTCCCAGGCCTCTACCATCGTATCGAATATAAAGCTTAAGAGAGTCATAGTTACTCCCGCCGTTTACCCGCGCTTTTTTGAATTTCTTCACGTTGACATTCAGAGCACTGGGCAGAAATCACATTGCGTCAACACCCGTGGGGGCCATCGCAATGCTTTGTTTTAATTAGACAGTCGGATTCCCCTAGTCCGTGCCAGTTCTGAGCTGAGCGTTGAATGGCGGCCGAAGAGGACGATCGTTCTAGACGAAAGCCTCGCAGCAAGGAAGATCCGCGGGAGGCCAAGGCACGGGACCGAGCTCGGATTCCCATCAATGTGTTCACCTCGCCCAGGCCCGGCACGTCAGCCAGACCCGCTTCCCGACCAAGCCCGACACGCCCCGCTCCTCAGAGCCAATCCTTATTCCGAAGTTACGGATCCAATTTGCCGACTTCCCTTACCTACATTAATCTATCGACTAGAGGCTCTTTACCTTGGAGACCTGCTGCGGATATGGGTACGAACCGGCGCGACACCTCCACGTGGCCCTCTCCTGGATTTTCAAGGTCCGAGGGGAAGATCCGGACACCGCCGCAACTGCGGTGCTCTTCGCGTTCCAAACCCTATCTCCCTGCTAGAGGTTTCCAGGGAACTCGAACGCTTATACAGAAAAGAAAACTCTCCCCGGATCTCCCGACGGCGTCTCCAGGTCATTTTGGGTTACCCCGACGAACACTCTTACGAGGGCCCGATTGGTAAGCGGTTCCGCTGCCGGGTTCCGGAATAGAAACCGGATTCCCTTTCGCCCGATGGGTGTGTGTTTATCATTTAATGATATTTTGCTCTCTCTTAGGACACCTCATCTACATAGGATTTCTCTTAGGGCTTAGGATCGACTGACTCGTGTGCAACGGCTGTTCACACGAAACCCTTCTCCACGTCAGTCCTCCAGGGCCTCGCTGGAGTATTTGCTACTACCACCAAGATCTGCACCGACGGCGGCTCCAGGCAGGCTCACGCCCAGACCCTTCTGCGCACACCGCCGCGACCCTCCTACTCGTCAGAGCTTCATGGAAGACGCGCCTTTAAAAAAAGCTAACGTCAACCTCACTTGCCGCTGACGGCGGAGTATAGGCGCGACGCTTCAGCGCCATCCATTTTCAGGGCTAGTTGCTTCGGCAGGTGAGTTGTTACACACTCCTTAGCGGATTCCGACTTCCATGGCCACCGTCCTGCTGTCTTAAGCAACCAACGCCTTTCATGGTATCCCATAAGCGTCGACTTAGGCGCCTTAACTCTGCGTTTGGTTCATCCCACAGCGCCAGTTCTGCTTACCAAAATTGGCCCACTTGGCACTCTGATCCAATATAATCTCGTGGCTTCATTGATCCAAGCAAGCCAGAGATCTCACCCATTTAAAGTTTGAGAATAGGTTGAGGTCGTTTCGGCCCCAAGGCCTCTAATCATTCGCTTTACCAGATGAGACTCGCACACGTTCATCAAAAGAGAACGAGCGAGTGCCAGCTATCCTGAGGGAAACTTCGGAGGGAACCAGCTACTAGATGGTTCGATTAGTCTTTCGCCCCTATACCCAGTTCCGACGATCGATTTGCACGTCAGAATCGCTACGGACCTCCATCAGGGTTTCCCCTGACTTCGTCCTGACCAGGCATAGTTCACCATCTTTCGGGTCCCAACGTGTACGCTCTGGGTGCGCCTCTTCTCGCAATGAGAACGAGACGCCCCGGGAGTGCGAGGCCGCATCGTGACGCGGCCCATCCTCCCTTGATCGACGCTAAGGTACGATCTTCACTTTCATTGCGCCTTTAGGTTTACATGTCCCAATGACTCGCGCACATGTTAGACTCCTTGGTCCGTGTTTCAAGACGGGTCCTGAGAGTACCCAAAGCAGTAGCGTCGCTGACCGGTAATTCAAAGCTTGGCCAGTCCGAGGACACCGCCTGCTAACAGCTGGTTAGGCCCGGAGCCGGCGCTAGGTCCGTACCATCCGGGTGACAAACTAACCGAGCTTGCGGCGGGCCTGACGCACACACATTCGAAAATGGATTGGTTGCGGCCCGATACCGTCAGAGTACCGTCACGCAGCCGGCCAGGCGATCGAGCGTCTGCCGTGTGCGCACGAAGGCGACACGACAGGCAACAACTCGAGCCGTAGACCGACACGCAACGGGTCGCGACGTTCTACTAAGGGAGAAGTGCACGACTACGCGACCGGAACATTTGCCGAAGATGGTGTACCCTCGCACTGGAACCACCGAAGTGGCCCATTACGGGCTATCTGCGCACCAACGGAAGCCAGCCTCGTCGACGATGAATCTCCCCATTCGATCTTTTGGGTTTCTCAGGTTTACCCCTGAACGGTTTCACGTACTCTTGAACTCTCTCTTCAAAGTTCTTTTCAACTTTCCCTCACGGTACTTGTTCGCTATCGGTCTCGTGGTCATATTTAGCCTTAGATGGAGTTTACCACCCACTTAGGGCTGCACTCTCAAGCAACCCGACTCTAAGGAGAGGTCCTCCCGAAACGCGTACCAGTCGCTACGGGCCTGGCACCCTCTACGGGTAAATGGCCCCATTCAAGATGGACTTGGACGCGGTTCGACGTCTCGGGATAAATTGACCCTCCTGAACACTACATTTCCCAACGGCAGAACCGCGGGATTCAGTGCTGGGCTAATTCCTGTTCGCTCGCCGCTACTAAGGAAATCCTTGTTAGTTTCTTTTCCTCCGCTTAGTAATATGCTTAAATTCAGCGGGTAATCTCGCCTACTCTGAGGTCGTCGTACGTGATACAAAATTTTGTGTGTTTCGGCCGAAAGAGCGTAAAAGTAGTACTCGCGAAAACGTACAAAGCACAAAAAAAAAAGAAAAAAAAAGAAAACGAAACAACACTACACGACAGAAGAGAGAAAAAGGTAAACAAAAAACCGATATATGCCTTATGCGCCACACCAAAGTGTCAATATAATTCTTTCTTCATCTCTCGTCGATCGGAAACTCTCGCAAGACGATCTGGCCGGTTAACTTTAACGTCCGTCGAAAAGAACTTTCGGGGACTGGACGACCGACAGATCGCGCGGTTCCGCACGAATCGACAATGAAGAAAAGAAAAGACATGGGGCGACCGACATAAAGGTTTTCTCATTGATATACCTTTTCTCTCTCCGCGGTGCTGTTCCGTGCGTGAACACACAAGTGTGTCTTTAGCGTCGTGTGACAATCAAGTTCGAAATAAGCCTCGCCAATAGAGGAGTATACATATTATTAAAAAAAAAAAAAAATAATACATATAACCCGGTGGGATTTCTTTTTCTCTCTACTTCTATATAATTGAACCAAAACCCACGGGGGTACAGAAACGTTGCGCACGAAACGATTTATCATCGATCAAACGCAAAACCAAATTAGAGACACGAGAGAAAGAGAGTAAGATCTCAAGACGCACATAGGCCGTCATCAATACGATTCAACGCGAACGTGGCGATGGAATGGCAATCGCACAGATTAGCGAGGACACGTCGACGACGGGGAATAATTCCGACCCGATCAAGTACGACGTGCTCATCCCGCACATTGCTGCGCTTTGCTCCGCTGTCCATCGATCATCAAAGCGTTCGCGATAGAACGAGAGATCTCTTTCGTCTCTTCCCTCGAAGACTCGAAAAGGAATGTGTTTGTCGAAATCGCCGGCAACGACGACCCTCCGCCGTATGGCAATTATAACGTAGAGTTAAGAAACTCATCCACGCACAGGCATATTCTCTCCCTGGGGCTTAACATTGCCACACCACACACACTCTGTGTGCCACACAGTATTCTTTCTTTCTTTTATAATTTGTGTGTCCATCTCTGTAGTCTCGCGAGACTCTTGTAAATATACCTCTTTCGTATATACGCATCATTTCAGGCGACGTCGGGAGCGCGTTAAATGTTCATGAGTGGAAACGCTTCTTTCCGCAAGGCGAATCGTTTCGCAGAGAAGGTGAGAGATTTGGAGATCCTCGTCGAAGCGGTGCCTTACGGGCGGTCGTATTTTCAATACGACTCACGACACCGTAAAAACACTCACGCAAGTCCGAACGTAAGAAATACCAATCCCTACTTCGCCTCTCGTGGAAACTAGATATATATGTTTGTATGTGTTTATAAGACGCAATGCAAAAATTGGCAATTTTCACAGAACCGCGACAAACGCCGACGAAACGCCCATCATTCGCTCGTACGTAGCATCTTTGCAACCCGACTCCGAAACGCTCTTTGGCGCCCTCCAAAAATATATTTGGAGAGGTAAGCGACGGCGGGGACTTACAAGAGCAACGCAAGCAGTTTATGGTTACGTAAACGACCCTCAGCCAGGCGTGGTCCAGGAATTGTATCCGTGGACCGCAATGTGCGTTCGAAATGTCGATGTTCATGTGTCCTGCAGTTCACACGTTGACGCGCAATTAGCTGCGTTCTTCATCGACCCACGAGCCAAGTGATCCACCGTTCAGGGTAATCGTATATATTTTTGATTTACAAATCAATATATGTATATGTCTCTTGTTCTGCGGTTCGTAAGAACGCATTGTACCTGAACGCTCCAACCAGCGCGCGAAGGAGATTCGTTCAGGCGTCGTTTTAAGGACGACACTATCGTCGTCCGTGGAAACGGAAAAAAAAAACCGTCAGATACGCAACACGTATCCGACGGCCGGGCGAACAGTACATTGAAAAACCGTTAACGTGGAAAACGCGGAGATGAATATATATTCTCTGAAAACGACGGGGATCGTAAGACAACCCGATACTGGATCCAGAGATGTAATAATATTCCTCTCCTCTTCACTTCCATTTCATTTGGAATGATGTGAGAACGGAGGACTTCACAGCCGGCTCTGGCAGCGGTCATTCGTCCCAAGCTCTCGCGATGCGCACTATTGGGCCACACGCACGGAGTAGGGTGTCAGACTCACGACTGCTTTAAAAGCGAGCTTCACGAGCCGGTCCACTTCCCGTATAAAACACATTTCCATAAAATGTTGGTGTGTGCTCGAGGTAACGATAAATTCCGATACAAGCGGACTCGCGAGCCGGCTCTGGCCGTAGGCGCGATCCCCGTTCTCGTCCCAAGCTCGTCTGCGCGCACTATTGGGCCACACAGAGAGTAGGGTGTCGTCGGGAATAATCGCGCCATTGGCTTTATAGCGAGCGTCACGGCCGGTCCTCTCGGAACACCGTTTTTCGTCGGAACGATATTACCATATTTTTATTTTATTCGACAGATTAGCGGACTCACAGCCGGCTCTGGCAGCGGTCATTCGTCCCAAGCTCTCGCGATGCGCACTATTGGGCCACACGCACGGAGTAGGGTGTCAGACTCACGACTGCTTTACAAAAGCGAGCATCACGAGCCGGTCCGCTCTGGCGAATGTATAATATTATAATAAATATACGTTCCGTCGTCAACGAACACCGCGTGCGGCGCAGCAACGTTTCGTGCTCTTGGTTATACGCGAACCCGATACAAATAGAGAGCGGGACTCACAGTCGGCTCTGGCAGCGGTCATTCGTCCCACGCTCTCGCGGTGCGCACTATTGGGCCACACGCACGGAGTAGGGTGTCAGACTCACGACTGCTTTAAAGGCGAGCATCACGAGCCGGTCCTTCGCGTCTCGT
>NW_027469172.1:115000-130000 GCF_051020765.1 Lasioglossum baleicum
CCCAGACCATTATAAATATTAGATCATTGTATAATAACGCATTCTAACAATAAATATCAAGTATCAAAGCTTTAGGATGAATATTCATCGAATAAACTCAGAATAATGTTCCGGGCGCATTGCGAGCAACTCCGACCGAGCGAAATTTTTCTAAGTCCAACCGCCAAGAGTAAACTTTTTTCCTAGCGTTCCCAGACCATTATAAATATTAGATCATTGTATAACAACGCATTCTAACAATAAATATCAAGTATCAAAGCTCTAGGATGAATATTTATCGAATAAACTCAGAATAATGTTCCGGGCGCATTGCGAGCAACTCCGACCGAGCGAAATTTTTCTAAGTCCAACCGCCAAGAGTAAACTTTTTTCCTAGCGTTCCCAGACCATTATAAATATTAGATCATTGTATAACAACGCATTCTAACAATAAATATCAAGTATCAAAGCTCTAGGATGAATATTTATCGAATAAACTCAGAATAATGTTCCGGGCGCATTGCGAGCAACTCCGACCGAGCGAAATTTTTCTAAGTCCAACCGCCAAGAGTAAACTTTTTTCCTAGCGTTCCCAGACCATTATAAATATTAGATCATTGTATAACAACGCATTCTAACAATAAATATCAAGTATCAAAGCTCTAGGATGAATATTTATCGAATAAACTCAGAATAATGTTCCGGGCGCATTGCGAGCAACTCCGACCGAGCGAAATTTTTCTAAGTCCAACCGCCAAGAGTAAACTTTTTTCCTAGCGTTCCCAGACCATTATAAATATTAGATCATTGTATAATAACGCATTCTAACAATAAATATCAAGTATCAAAGCTTTAGGATGAATATTTATCGAATAAACTCAGAATAATGTTCCGGGCGCATTGCGAGCAACTCCGACCGAGCGAAATTTTTCTAAGTCCAACCGCCAAGAGTAAACTTTTTTCCTAGCGTTCCCAGACCATTATAAATATTAGATCATTGTATAATAACGCATTCTAACAATAAATATCAAGTATCAAAGCTTTAGGATGAATATTCATCGAATAAACTCAGAATAATGTTCCGGGCGCATTGCGAGCAACTCCGACCGAGCGAAATTTTTCTAAGTCCAACCGCCAAGAGTAAACTTTTTTCCTAGCGTTCCCAGACCATTATAAATATTAGATCATTGTATAACAACGCATTCTAACAATAAATATCAAGTATCAAAGCTCTAGGATGAATATTTATCGAATAAACTCAGAATAATGTTCCGGGCGCATTGCGAGCAACTCCGACCGAGCGAAATTTTTCTAAGTCCAACCGCCAAGAGTAAACTTTTTTCCTAGCGTTCCCAGACCATTATAAATATTAGATCATTGTATAATAACGCATTCTAACAATAAATATCAAGTATCAAAGCTTTAGGATGAATATTCATCGAATAAACTCAGAATAATGTTCCGGGCGCATTGCGAGCAACTCCGACCGAGCGAAATTTTTCTAAGTCCAACCGCCAAGAGTAAACTTTTTTCCTAGCGTTCCCAGACCATTATAAATATTAGATCATTGTATAATAACGCATTCTAACAATAAATATCAAGTATCAAAGCTTTAGGATGAATATTCATCGAATAAACTCAGAATAATGTTCCGGGCGCATTGCGAGCAACTCCGACCGAGCGAAATTTTTCTAAGTCCAACCGCCAAGAGTAAACTTTTTTCCTAGCGTTCCCAGACCATTATAAATATTAGATCATTGTATAACAACGCATTCTAACAATAAATATCAAGTATCAAAGCTCTAGGATGAATATTTATCGAATAAACTCAGAATAATGTTCCGGGCGCATTGCGAGCAACTCCGACCGAGCGAAATTTTTCTAAGTCCAACCGCCAAGAGTAAACTTTTTTCCTAGCGTTCCCAGACCATTATAAATATTAGATCATTGTATAATAACGCATTCTAACAATAAATATCAAGTATCAAATCTTTAGGATGAATATTCATCGAATAAACTCAGAATAATGTTCCGGGCGCATTGCGAGCAACTCCGACCGAGCGAAATTTTTCTAAGTCCAACCGCCAAGAGTAAACTTTTTTCCTAGCGTTCCCAGACCATTATAAATATTAGATCATTGTATAACAACGCATTCTAACAATAAATATCAAGTATCAAAGCTCTAGGATGAATATTTATCGAATAAACTCAGAATAATGTTCCGGGCGCATTGCGAGCAACTCCGACCGAGCGAAATTTTTCTAAGTCCAACCGCCAAGAGTAAACTTTTTTCCTAGCGTTCCCAGACCATTATAAATATTAGATCATTGTATAATAACGCATTCTAACAATAAATATCAAGTATCAAAGCTTTAGGATGAATATTTATCGAATAAACTCAGAATAATGTTCCGGGCGCATTGCGAGCAACTCCGACCGAGCGAAATTTTTCTAAGTCCAACCGCCAAGAGTAAACTTTTTTCCTAGCGTTCCCAGACCATTATAAATATTAGATCATTGTATAATAACGCATTCTAACAATAAATATCAAGTATCGAAGCTCTAGGATGAATATTTATCGAATAAACTCAGAATAATGTTCCGGGCGCATTGCGAGCAACTCCGACCGAGCGAAATTTTTCAAAGTCCAACCGCCAAGAGTAAACTTTTTTCCTAGCGTTCCCAGACAATTATAAATATTAGATCATCGTGTGGTAAAGCATTTCGAAGACAAATATCAAGTATGAAAGCGCTCGGATGAGTATTTATCGAATAAACTGAGAATAATGTTCGGAGCGCATCACTTGCTCGGCCGCTCGAACGAATCGTTCGCGCGCCGAGGCGCGTCGTATCGCCGTGCGAAGGAGCTCGAGCGAAATTTTTCTAAGTCCACCCGCCAAGAGTAAACTTTTCTCCCCGAGCTCCCGCACGACTTTAATCGTTATATCCACGCACGATACCGCTTGTCATCAATATTTCTCGAGTTTCAAAGCTCTCGGACGTATATTGCTCCAGTTTTTGAGAAATATTGCTCCGACCGCCAAGAGTAAACTTATCTTTCCGGCTTACTCGGACAATTATAAATATTAGATCATCGTGTGGTAAAGCATTTCGAAGACAAATATCAAGTATGAAAGCGCTCGGATGAGTATTTATCGAATAAACTGAGAATAATGTTCGGAGCGCATCGCTTGCTCGGCCGCTCGAACGAATCGTTCGCGCGCCGAGGCGCGTCGGATCGCCGTGCGAAGGAGCTCGAGCGAAATTTTTCTAAGTCCAACCGCCAAGAGTAAACTTTTCTCCCCGAGCTCCCGCACGACTTTAATCGTTATATCCACGCACGATACCGCTTGTCATCAATATTTCTCGAGTTTCAAAGCTCTCGGACGCGTATTGCTCCAGTTTTTGTGAAATATTGCTCCGACCGCCAAGAGTAAACTTATCTTTCCGGCTTACTCGGACAATTATAAATATTAGATCATCGTGTGGTAAAGCATTTGGAAGACAAATATCAAGTATGAAAGCGCTCGGATGAGTATTTATCGAATAAACTGAGAATAATGTTCGGAGCGCATCGCTTGCTCGGCCGCTCGAACGAATCGTTCGCGCGCCGAGGCGCGTCGGATCGCCCTGCGAAGGAGCTCGAGCGAAATTTTTCTAAGTCCAACCGCCAAGAGTAAACTTTTCTCCCCGAGCTCCCGCACGACTTTAATCGTTATATCCACGCACGATACCGCTTGTCATCAATATTTCTCGAGTTTCAAAGCTCTCGGACGCGTATTGCTCCAGTTTTTGTGAAATATTGCTCCGACCGCCAAGAGTAAACTTATCTTTCCGGCTTACTCGGACAATTATAAATATTAGATCATCGTGTGGTAAAGCATTTTGAAGACAAATATCAAGTATGAAAGCGCTCGGATGAGTATTTATCGAATAAACTGAGAATAATGTTCGGAGCGCATCGCTTGCTCGGCCGCTCGAACGAATCGTTCGCGCGCCGAGGCGCGTCGTATCGCCGTGCGAAGGAGCTCGAGCGAAATTTTTCTAAGTCCAACCGCCAAGAGTAAACTTTTCTCCCCGAGCTCTCGCACGAGTTTAATCGTTATATCCACGCACGATACCGCTTGTCATCAATATTTCTCGAGTTTCAATGCTCTCGGACGCGTATTGCTCGAGTTTTTGAGAAATATTGCTCCGACCGCCAAGAGTAAACTTTTTTCCTAGCGTTCCCAGACAATTATAAATATTAGATCATCGTGTGGTAAAGCATTTCGAAGACAAATATCAAGTATGAAAGCGCTCGGATGAGTATTTATCGAATAAACTGAGAATAATGTTCGGAGCGCATCACTTGCTCGGCCGCTCGAACGAATCGTTCGCGCGCCGAGGCGCGTCGTATCGCCGTGCGAAGGAGCTCGAGCGAAATTTTTCTAAGTCCACCCGCCAAGAGTAAACTTTTCTCCCCGAGCTCTCGCACGACTTTAATCGTTATATCCACGCACGATACCGCTTGTCATCAATATTTCTCGAGTTTCAAAGCTCTCGGACGCGTATTGCTCCAGTTTTTGTGAAATATTGCTCCGACCGCCAAGAGTAAACTTATCTTTCCGGCTTACTCGGACAATTATAAATATTAGATCATCGTGTGGTAAAGCATTTCGAAGACAAATATCAAGTATGAAAGCGCTCGGATGAGTATTTATCGAATAAACTGAGAATAATGTTCGGAGCGCATCGCTTGCTCGGCCGCTCGAACGAATCGTTCGCGCGCCGAGGCGCGTCGGATCGCCGTGCGAAGGAGCTCGAGCGAAATTTTTCTAAGTCCAACCGCCAAGAGTAAACTTTTCTCCCCGAGCTCCCGCACGACTTTAATCGTTATATCCACGCACGATACCGCTTGTCATCAATATTTCTCGAGTTTCAAAGCTCTCGGACGCGTATTGCTTCAGTTTTTGAGAAATATTGCTCCGACCGCCAAGAGTAAACTTATCTTTCCGGCTTACTCGGACAATTATAAATATTAGATCATCGTGTGGTAAAGCATTTCGAAGACAAATATCAAGTATGAAAGCGCTCGGATCAGTATTTATCGAATAAACTGAGAATAATGTTCGGAGCGCATCGCTTGCTCGGCCGCTCGAACGAATCGTTCGCGCGCCGAGGCGCGTCGGATCGCCGTGCGAAGGAGCTCGAGCGAAATTTTTCTAAGTCCAACCGCCAAGAGTAAACTTTTCTCCCCGAGCTCCCGCACGACTTTAATCGTTATATCCACGCACGATACCGCTTGTCATCAATATTTCTCGAGTTTCAAAGCTCTCGGACGCGTATTGCTCCAGTTTTTGTGAAATATTGCTCCGACCGCCAAGAGTAAACTTATCTTTCCGGCTTACTCGGACAATTATAAATATTAGATCATCGTGTGGTAAAGCATTTCGAAGACAAATATCAAGTATGAAAGCGCTCGGATGAGTATTTATCGAATAAACTGAGAATAATGTTCGGAGCGCATCGCTTGCTCGGCCGCTCGAACGAATCGTTCGCGCGCCGAGGCGCGTCGGATCGCCCTGCGAAGGAGCTCGAGCGAAATTTTTCTAAGTCCAACCGCCAAGAGTAAACTTTTCTCCCCGAGCTCCCGCACGACTTTAATCGTTATATCCACGCACGATACCGCTTGTCATCAATATTTCTCGAGTTTCAAAGCTCTCGGACGCGTATTGCTCCAGTTTTTGTGAAATATTGCTCCGACCGCCAAGAGTAAACTTATCTTTCCGGCTTACTCGGACAATTATAAATATTAGATCATCGTGTGGTAAAGCATTTTGAAGACAAATATCAAGTATGAAAGCGCTCGGATGAGTATTTATCGAATAAACTGAGAATAATGTTCGGAGCGCATCGCTTGCTCGGCCGCTCGAACGAATCGTTCGCGCGCCGAGGCGCGTCGTATCGCCGTGCGAAGGAGCTCGAGCGAAATTTTTCTAAGTCCAACCGCCAAGAGTAAACTTTTCTCCCCGAGCTCTCGCACGAGTTTAATCGTTATATCCACGCACGATACCGCTTGTCATCAATATTTCTCGAGTTTCAATGCTCTCGGACGCGTATTGCTCGAGTTTTTGAGAAATATTGCTCCGACCGCCAAGAGTAAACTTTTTTCCTAGCGTTCCCAGACAATTATAAATATTAGATCATCGTGTGGTAAAGCATTTCGAAGACAAATATCAAGTATGAAAGCGCTCGGATGAGTATTTATCGAATAAACTGAGAATAATGTTCGGAGCGCATCACTTGCTCGGCCGCTCGAACGAATCGTTCGCGCGCCGAGGCGCGTCGTATCGCCGTGCGAAGGAGCTCGAGCGAAATTTTTCTAAGTCCACCCGCCAAGAGTAAACTTTTCTCCCCGAGCTCTCGCACGACTTTAATCGTTATATCCACGCACGATACCGCTTGTCATCAATATTTCTCGAGTTTCAAAGCTCTCGGACGCGTATTGCTCCAGTTTTTGTGAAATATTGCTCCGACCGCCAAGAGTAAACTTATCTTTCCGGCTTACTCGGACAATTATAAATATTAGATCATCGTGTGGTAAAGCATTTGGAAGACAAATATCAAGTATGAAAGCGCTCGGATGAGTATTTATCGAATAAACTGAGAATAATGTTCGGAGCGCATCGCTTGCTCGGCCGCTCGAACGAATCGTTCGCGCGCCGAGGCGCGTCGGATCGCCATGCGAAGGAGCTCGAGCGAAATTTTTCTAAGTCCAACCGCCAAGAGTAAACTTTTCTCCCCGAGCTCCCGCACGACTTTAATCGTTATATCCACGCACGATACCGCTTGTCATCAACATTTCTCGAGTTTCAAAGCTCTCGGACGCGTATTGCTCCAGTTTTTGAGAAATATTGCTCCGACCGCCAAGAGTAAACTTATCTTTCCGGCTTACTCGGACAATTATAAATATTAGATCATCGTGTGGTAAAGCATTTTGAAGACAAATATCAAGTATGAAAGCGCTCGGATGAGTATTTATCGAATAAACTGAGAATAATGTTCGGAGCGCATCGCTTGCTCGGCCGCTCGAACGAATCGTTCGCGCGCCGAGGCGCGTCGTATCGCCGTGCGAAGGAGCTCGAGCGAAATTTTTCTAAGTCCAACCGCCAAGAGTAAACTTTTCTCCCCGAGCTCTCGCACGAGTTTAATCGTTATATCCACGCACGATACCGCTTGTCATCAATATTTCTCGAGTTTCAATGCTCTCGGACGCGTATTGCTCGAGTTTTTGAGAAATATTGCTCCGACCGCCAAGAGTAAACTTTTTTCCTAGCGTTCCCAGACAATTATAAATATTAGATCATCGTGTGGTAAAGCATTTCGAAGACAAATATCAAGTATGAAAGCGCTCGGATGAGTATTTATCGAATAAACTGAGAATAATGTTCGGAGCGCATCACTTGCTCGGCCGCTCGAACGAATCGTTCGCGCGCCGAGGCGCGTCGTATCGCCGTGCGAAGGAGCTCGAGCGAAATTTTTCTAAGTCCACCCGCCAAGAGTAAACTTTTCTCCCCGAGCTCTCGCACGACTTTAATCGTTATATCCACGCACGATACCGCTTGTCATCAATATTTCTCGAGTTTCAAAGCTCTCGGACGCGTATTGCTCCAGTTTTTGTGAAATATTGCTCCGACCGCCAAGAGTAAACTTATCTTTCCGGCTTACTCGGACAATTATAAATATTAGATCATCGTGTGGTAAAGCATTTCGAAGACAAATATCAAGTATGAAAGCGCTCGGATGAGTATTTATCGAATAAACTGAGAATAATGTTCGGAGCGCATCGCTTGCTCGGCCGCTCGAACGAATCGTTCGCGCGCCGAGGCGCGTCGGATCGCCGTGCGAAGGAGCTCGAGCGAAATTTTTCTAAGTCCAACCGCCAAGAGTAAACTTTTCTCCCCGAGCTCCCGCACGACTTTAATCGTTATATCCACGCACGATACCGCTTGTCATCAATATTTCTCGAGTTTCAAAGCTCTCGGACGCGTATTGCTTCAGTTTTTGAGAAATATTGCTCCGACCGCCAAGAGTAAACTTATCTTTCCGGCTTACTCGGACAATTATAAATATTAGATCATCGTGTGGTAAAGCATTTCGAAGACAAATATCAAGTATGAAAGCGCTCGGATGAGTATTTATCGAATAAACTGAGAATAATGTTCGGAGCGCATCGCTTGCTCGGCCGCTCGAACGAATCGTTCGCGCGCCGAGGCGCGTCGGATCGCCGTGCGAAGGAGCTCGAGCGAAATTTTTCTAAGTCCAACCGCCAAGAGTAAACTTTTCTCCCCGAGCTCCCGCACGACTTTAATCGTTATATCCACGCACGATACCGCTTGTCATCAATATTTCTCGAGTTTCAAAGCTCTCGGACGCGTATTGCTCCAGTTTTTGTGAAATATTGCTCCGACCGCCAAGAGTAAACTTATCTTTCCGGCTTACTCGGACAATTATAAATATTAGATCATCGTGTGGTAAAGCATTTCGAAGACAAATATCAAGTATGAAAGCGCTCGGATGAGTATTTATCGAATAAACTGAGAATAATGTTCGGAGCGCATCGCTTGCTCGGCCGCTCGAACGAATCGTTCGCGCGCCGAGGCGCGTCGGATCGCCCTGCGAAGGAGCTCGAGCGAAATTTTTCTAAGTCCAACCGCCAAGAGTAAACTTTTCTCCCCGAGCTCCCGCACGACTTTAATCGTTATATCCACGCACGATACCGCTTGTCATCAATATTTCTCGAGTTTCAAAGCTCTCGGACGCGTATTGCTCCAGTTTTTGTGAAATATTGCTCCGACCGCCAAGAGTAAACTTATCTTTCCGGCTTACTCGGACAATTATAAATATTAGATCATCGTGTGGTAAAGCATTTTGAAGACAAATATCAAGTATGAAAGCGCTCGGATGAGTATTTATCGAATAAACTGAGAATAATGTTCGGAGCGCATCGCTTGCTCGGCCGCTCGAACGAATCGTTCGCGCGCCGAGGCGCGTCGTATCGCCGTGCGAAGGAGCTCGAGCGAAATTTTTCTAAGTCCAACCGCCAAGAGTAAACTTTTCTCCCCGAGCTCTCGCACGAGTTTAATCGTTATATCCACGCACGATACCGCTTGTCATCAATATTTCTCGAGTTTCAATGCTCTCGGACGCGTATTGCTCGAGTTTTTGAGAAATATTGCTCCGACCGCCAAGAGTAAACTTTTTTCCTAGCGTTCCCAGACAATTATAAATATTAGATCATCGTGTGGTAAAGCATTTCGAAGACAAATATCAAGTATGAAAGCGCTCGGATGAGTATTTATCGAATAAACTGAGAATAATGTTCGGAGCGCATCGCTTGCTCGGCCGCTCGAACGAATCGTTCGCGCGCCGAGGCGCGTCGGATCGCCATGCGAAGGAGCTCGAGCGAAATTTTTCTAAGTCCAACCGCCAAGAGTAAACTTTTCTCCCCGAGCTCCCGCACGACTTTAATCGTTATATCCACGCACGATACCGCTTGTCATCAACATTTCTCGAGTTTCAAAGCTCTCGGACGCGTATTGCTCCAGTTTTTGAGAAATATTGCTCCGACCGCCAAGAGTAAACTTATCTTTCCGGCTTACTCGGACAATTATAAATATTAGATCATCGTGTGGTAAAGCATTTTGAAGACAAATATCAAGTATGAAAGCGCTCGGATGAGTATTTATCGAATAAACTGAGAATAATGTTCGGAGCGCATCGCTTGCTCGGCCGCTCGAACGAATCGTTCGCGCGCCGAGGCGCGTCGTATCGCCGTGCGAAGGAGCTCGAGCGAAATTTTTCTAAGTCCAACCGCCAAGAGTAAACTTTTCTCCCCGAGCTCTCGCACGAGTTTAATCGTTATATCCACGCACGATACCGCTTGTCATCAATATTTCTCGAGTTTCAATGCTCTCGGACGCGTATTGCTCGAGTTTTTGAGAAATATTGCTCCGACCGCCAAGAGTAAACTTTTTTCCTAGCGTTCCCAGACAATTATAAATATTAGATCATCGTGTGGTAAAGCATTTCGAAGACAAATATCAAGTATGAAAGCGCTCGGATGAGTATTTATCGAATAAACTGAGAATAATGTTCGGAGCGCATCACTTGCTCGGCCGCTCGAACGAATCGTTCGCGCGCCGAGGCGCGTCGTATCGCCGTGCGAAGGAGCTCGAGCGAAATTTTTCTAAGTCCACCCGCCAAGAGTAAACTTTTCTCCCCGAGCTCTCGCACGACTTTAATCGTTATATCCACGCACGATACCGCTTGTCATCAATATTTCTCGAGTTTCAAAGCTCTCGGACGCGTATTGCTCCAGTTTTTGTGAAATATTGCTCCGACCGCCAAGAGTAAACTTATCTTTCCGGCTTACTCGGACAATTATAAATATTAGATCATCGTGTGGTAAAGCATTTCGAAGACAAATATCAAGTATGAAAGCGCTCGGATGAGTATTTATCGAATAAACTGAGAATAATGTTCGGAGCGCATCGCTTGCTCGGCCGCTCGAACGAATCGTTCGCGCGCCGAGGCGCGTCGGATCGCCGTGCGAAGGAGCTCGAGCGAAATTTTTCTAAGTCCAACCGCCAAGAGTAAACTTTTCTCCCCGAGCTCCCGCACGACTTTAATCGTTATATCCACGCACGATACCGCTTGTCATCAATATTTCTCGAGTTTCAAAGCTCTCGGACGCGTATTGCTTCAGTTTTTGAGAAATATTGCTCCGACCGCCAAGAGTAAACTTATCTTTCCGGCTTACTCGGACAATTATAAATATTAGATCATCGTGTGGTAAAGCATTTCGAAGACAAATATCAAGTATGAAAGCGCTCGGATGAGTATTTATCGAATAAACTGAGAATAATGTTCGGAGCGCATCGCTTGCTCGGCCGCTCGAACGAATCGTTCGCGCGCCGAGGCGCGTCGGATCGCCGTGCGAAGGAGCTCGAGCGAAATTTTTCTAAGTCCAACCGCCAAGAGTAAACTTTTCTCCCCGAGCTCCCGCACGACTTTAATCGTTATATCCACGCACGATACCGCTTGTCATCAATATTTCTCGAGTTTCAAAGCTCTCGGACGCGTATTGCTCCAGTTTTTGTGAAATATTGCTCCGACCGCCAAGAGTAAACTTATCTTTCCGGCTTACTCGGACAATTATAAATATTAGATCATCGTGTGGTAAAGCATTTTGAAGACAAATATCAAGTATGAAAGCGCTCGGATGAGTATTTATCGAATAAACTGAGAATAATGTTCGGAGCGCATCGCTTGCTCGGCCGCTCGAACGAATCGTTCGCGCGCCGAGGCGCGTCGTATCGCCGTGCGAAGGAGCTCGAGCGAAATTTTTCTAAGTCCAACCGCCAAGAGTAAACTTTTCTCCCCGAGCTCTCGCACGAGTTTAATCGTTATATCCACGCACGATACCGCTTGTCATCAATATTTCTCGAGTTTCAATGCTCTCGGACGCGTATTGCTCGAGTTTTTGAGAAATATTGCTCCGACCGCCAAGAGTAAACTTTTTTCCTAGCGTTCCCAGACAATTATAAATATTAGATCATCGTGTGGTAAAGCATTTCGAAGACAAATATCAAGTATGAAAGCGCTCGGATGAGTATTTATCGAATAAACTGAGAATAATGTTCGGAGCGCATCACTTGCTCGGCCGCTCGAACGAATCGTTCGCGCGCCGAGGCGCGTCGTATCGCCGTGCGAAGGAGCTCGAGCGAAATTTTTCTAAGTCCACCCGCCAAGAGTAAACTTTTCTCCCCGAGCTCTCGCACGACTTTAATCGTTATATCCACGCACGATACCGCTTGTCATCAATATTTCTCGAGTTTCAAAGCTCTCGGACGCGTATTGCTCCAGTTTTTGTGAAATATTGCTCCGACCGCCAAGAGTAAACTTATCTTTCCGGCTTACTCGGACAATTATAAATATTAGATCATCGTGTGGTAAAGCATTTGGAAGACAAATATCAAGTATGAAAGCGCTCGGATGAGTATTTATCGAATAAACTGAGAATAATGTTCGGAGCGCATCGCTTGCTCGGCCGCTCGAACGAATCGTTCGCGCGCCGAGGCGCGTCGGATCGCCATGCGAAGGAGCTCGAGCGAAATTTTTCTAAGTCCAACCGCCAAGAGTAAACTTTTCTCCCCGAGCTCCCGCACGACTTTAATCGTTATATCCACGCACGATACCGCTTGTCATCAACATTTCTCGAGTTTCAAAGCTCTCGGACGCGTATTGCTCCAGTTTTTGAGAAATATTGCTCCGACCGCCAAGAGTAAACTTATCTTTCCGGTTGACTCGGACAATTATAAATATTAGATCATCGTGTGGTAAAGCATTTTGAAGACAAATATCAAGTATGAAAGCGCTCGGATGAGTATTTATCGAATAAACTGAGAATAATGTTCGGAGCGCATCGCTTGCTCGGCCGCTCGAACGAATCGTTCGCGCGTCGAGGCGCGTCGGATCGCCGTGCGAAGGAGCTCGAGCGAAATTTTTCTAAGTCCAACCGCCAAGAGTAAACTTTTCTCCCCGAGCTCCCGCACGAGTTTAATCGTTATATCCACGCACGATACCGCTTGTCATCAATATTTCTCGAGTTTCAATGCTCTCGGACGCGTATTGCTCGAGTTTTTGAGAAATATTGCTCCGACCGCCAAGAGTAAACTTATCTTTCCGGTTGACTCGGACAATTATAAATATTAGATCATCGTGTGGTAAAGCATTTCGAAGACAAATATCAAGTATGAAAGCGCTCGGATGAGTATTTATCGAATAAACTGAGAATAATGTTCGGAGCGCATCGCTTGCTCGGCCGCTCGAACGAATCGTTCGCGCGCCGAGGCGCGTCGGATCGCCGTGCGAAGGAGCTCGAGCGAAATTTTTCTAAGTCCAACCGCCAAGAGTAAACTTTTCTCCCCGAGCTCCCGCACGAGTTTAATCGTTATATCCACGCACGATACCGCTTGTCATCAATATTTCTCGAGGTTCAATGCTCTCGGACGCGTATTGCTCGAGTTTTTGAGAAATATTGCTCCGACCGCCAAGAGTAAACTTATCTTTCCGGTTGACTCGGACAATTATAAATATTAGATCATCGTGTGGTAAAGCATTTTGAAGACAAATATCAAGTATGAAAGCGCTCGGATGAGTATTTATCGAATAAACTGAGAATAATGTTCGGAGCGCATCGCTTGCTCGGCCGCTCGAACGAATCGTTCGCGCGCCGAGGCGCGTCGGATCGCCGTGCGAAGGAGCTCGAGCGAAATTTTTCTAAGTCCAACCGCCAAGAGTAAACTTTTCTCCCCGAGCTCCCGCACGACTTTAATCGTTATATCCACGCACGATACCGCTTGTCATCAATATTTCTCGAGTTTCAAAGCTCTCGGACGCGTATTGCTCCAGTTTTTGTGAAATATTGCTCCGACCGCCAAGAGTAAACTTATCTTTCCGGCTTACTCGGAGAATTATAAATATTAGATCATCGTGTGGTAAAGCATTTCGAAGACAAGTATTAAGTATGAAAGCGCTCGGATGAGTATTTATCGAATAAACTGAGAATAATGTTCGGAGCGAATCGCTTGCTCGGCCGCTCGAACGAATCGTTCGCGCGCCGAGGCGCGTCGGATCGCCCTGCGAAGGAGCTCGAGCGAAATTTTTCTAAGTCCAACCGCCAAGAGTAAACTTTTCTCCCCGAGCTCCCGCACGACTTTAATCGTTATATCCACGCACGATACCGCTTGTCATCAATATTTCTCGAGTTTCAAAGCTCTCGGACGCGTATTGCTCCAGTTTTTGTGAAATATTGCTCCGACCGCCAAGAGTAAACTTATCTTTCCGGCTTACTCGGACAATTATAAATATTAGATCATCGTGTGGTAAAGCATTTCGAAGACAAATATCAAGTATGAAAGTGTTAGCATGAGTATTTAATTGTTATATTTCGACGTTTACTAATCGTGTTCTATCGGTCGTGCGGGTAAACGGCGGGAGTCAGTTTTGGTCTGTACTGTTAGGTAGATCGTCCCCGGATATGTTTGCGATGCGCGTGTTTGGATTAACGATATTCCCTCTGTCCCTTTTTTTTTTTTTTTTTTTTCCCCCCCGATTGACCTGCATATGCGACGCCTGGACATCCGATACAAGGCTTCTAGAGGGAGAAGCTTCGACATCAATGGCTATAGCTTCCCGGAGGACTTCGATGGTGGGCGTTCGGACATGGACCTCAACAGTGAGGTGATTGAGTATCTGCTGCGAGAGTGGCAGACCAGGTGGGACGAATCCACGACCGGCAGACACACTCATGGACTCTTCCCCAACGTGCTGGACAGGCTTCTCATGAAGTGGATGTTCCTAGAACACTACGTCGTCCAGTTCCTGTCAGGGCATGGGGATTTCGCTGAGAAGCTGCATGAGAGAGGGTTGTCCGATGACCCCGGCTGCCTCTGCGGGGCCGCGGGTGAGTCCCCAATGCATGTGATGTTCCACTGCCCCTTATATGAGACAGAGAGGAGGGAGTACCGTGCGGTCTGCCAGGAGAAGGGCCTTGACTGGCCCCCAACCGGAACGAGCATTATTCGCGAGGACACATACAGGGCCCTCGCCCAGGCTGCCAAGAAAATACTCCTTAGAAAGGAGGAGACGTGGTGGAGGAGAAATCGAGGTTCCGCGAGACTCGAGGAGTGATGGCGAAGGTTGCCGCAAGAATTATGGAACATTTGGAACACATCCAAACACATTACTGACCATACTCCAAGTGAAATGAGACACTAGAAACTAAATCCTGCATCCCATATCCTGGACCCTAAATCCTGAGAAGTAACCAACAGACTGGCGGGAAAGAAAATGGGAGAAAGGCCAGAACAACCGGGCCGGCGTTGCTGATATGGAGGAAACTCCGAGGTGCAGCATCCCTTCTTCAGGGGGGTCGCCAAAACTAAATGTCCCTTTTTTTTTTCGTTCGAACCA
>NW_027469172.1:142500-150000 GCF_051020765.1 Lasioglossum baleicum
TAAATATGTGTCTTTTCGTCGCCAGCTCTTTCAGAGACAGGTCGACGACACTCTCTTATAGTTTTGTATAAAAATTCCTTTTTACTCGTTCGAATTCTCAGAGAACCTTTCGAACGAGTTTATATCATATTCCTCCCTCAATCTCTTCTCTCTTATAGTTTTGTATAAATTCATTTTTACTCGTTCGAATTCTCAGAGAACCTTTCGAACGAGTTTATATCATATTCCTCCCTCAATCTCTTCTCTCTTATAGTTTTGTATAAATTCATTTTTACTCGTTCGAATTCTCAGAGAACCTTTCGAACGAGTTTATATCATATTCCTCCCTCAATCTCTCTTCTCTCTTAAGTTTTGTATAAATTCATTTTTACTCGTTCGAATTCTCAGAGAACCTTTCGAACGAGTTTATATCATATTGCCACCTTCCTTCTTTTCCTTTCTTTCTTAACCTCGAACAAATTCATTTGCCAGATATTCCTGCGTTCTCGGTTTATATTTTTGTCATAACATCACAAATCATAACGTAGTGCATGAAATTCGTGTTTAATATTTCCCTTTTGGGTTTCTCTCGAGAACAAATTCTTATATTTCCTTGCGTTCTCAGGTTGAGCTAACATCTGGTAGCACGAGTATCCCACGTAGCACGTAACCACGGGCGCTGGACAATCGACACAAGTGCCGAGGAAGCGCGGACAGGACGCATGCTGGGCTCTGGGTGTAACAATGCCCCTCCGAAAGCCAACCTCATTTTATTTACTTTTCGTTTCTCTGCAAACAAGAAGTTTGACTTCTCTCTAGTTTTAGTTTCTCTCAAACATCTTTCCATAACTATCTCAAACTTTTAGCTCGGATAGAAGAGTTGATGCTCAGTTAGTACGAGTATACACATCAGTGCATACAAGTCACCAACCTCCTCGATGGGAGGCTCGCCACATAAGGGCCATTCGGTCTTAGACACCGACCCGTGGCAATGCTGTGTAGAGAAAAGTTCGAAACGAAGTACGGAACGAAACAGTCGAGACCGAAGTCTCGAGGCGCCGTGAACTGCTTCTCGACCGAGATCGTAGAATAGCCCCAAGCGCGCGCTGAACCGCCCGACTCGCCGAACCGTCGAGTCTCTTAAGGATACCGAACGGCCGGCAAGGACGCCGGCGCCGCGCGGTGAATAGCACGCGCGCTTATGGGTGCAAACCGCCGCGGCAACAGCCCGTCCGGCGGGGCTGTTGGGACTTAGAAAAATTTTTGCATGAAAAATTTTTTTGTACAACACAATAAATATTTATATTTCCAGGATATTTAACACAAAATATTCAACTTTTCATATACTATCTCGGCACTTTGAACATTTTTCAAGTCCAACCGCCAAGAGTAAACTTATCTTTCTATCGTATCTAGACCATTATAAATATTAGATCATTGTATAATAAAGCATTCTAACAATAAATATCAAGTATCAAAGCTCTAGGATGAATATTTATCGAATAAACTCAGAATAATGTTCCGGGCGCATTGCGAGCAACTCCGACCGAGCGAAATTTTTCTAAGTCCAACCGCCAAGAGTAAACTTTTTTCCTAGCGTTCCCAGACCATTATAAATATTAGATCATTGTATAACAACGCATTCTAACAATAAATATCAAGTATCAAAGCTCTAGGATGAATATTTATCGAATAAACTCAGAATAATGTTCCGGGCGCATTGCGAGCAACTCCGACCGAGCGAAATTTTTCTAAGTCCAACCGCCAAGAGTAAACTTTTTTCCTAGCGTTCCCAGACCATTATAAATATTAGATCATTGCATAATAACGCATTCTAACAATAAATATCAAGTATCAAAGCTTTAGGATGAATATTTATCGAATAAACTCAGAATAATGTTCCGGGCGCATTGCGAGCAACTCCGACCGAGCGAAATTTTTCTAAGTCCAACCGCCAAGAGTAAACTTTTTTCCTAGCGTTCCCAGACCATTATAAATATTAGATCATTGTATAATAACGCATTCTAACAATAAATATCAAGTATCAAAGCTTTAGGATGAATATTTATCGAATAAACTCAGAATAATGTTCCGGGCGCATTGCGAGCAACTCCGACCGTGCGAAATTTTTCTAAGTCCAACCGCCAAGAGTAAACTTTTTTCCTAGCGTTCCCAGACCATTATAAATATTAGATCATTGTATAATAACGCATTCTAACAATAAATATCAAGTATCAAAGCTCTAGGATGAATATTTATCGAATAAACTCAGAATAATGTTCCGGGCGCATTGCGAGCAACTCCGACCGAGCGAAATTTTTCTAAGTCCAACCGCCAAGAGTAAACTTTTTTCCTAGCGTTCCCAGACCATTATAAATATTAGATCATTGTATAACAACGCATTCTAACAATAAATATCAAGTATCAAAGCTCTAGGATGAATATTTATCGAATAAACTCAGAATAATGTTCCGGGCGCATTGCGAGCAACTCCGACCGAGCGAAATTTTTCTAAGTCCAACCGCCAAGAGTAAACTTTTTTCCTAGCGTTCCCAGACCATTATAAATATTAGATCATTGTATAATAACGCATTCTAACAATAAATATCAAGTATCAAAGCTTTAGGATGAATATTTATCGAATAAACTCAGAATAATGTTCCGGGCGCATTGCGAGCAACTCCGACCGAGCGAAATTTTTCTAAGTCCAACCGCCAAGAGTAAACTTTTTTCCTAGCGTTCCCAGACCATTATAAATGTTAGATCATTGTATAACAACGCATTCTAACAATAAATATCAAGTATCAAAGCTCTAGGATGAATATTTATCGAATAAACTCAGAATAATGTTCCGGGCGCATTGCGAGCAACTCCGACCGAGCGAAATTTTTCTAAGTCCACCCGCCAAGAGTAAACTTTTTTCCTAGCGTTCCCAGACCATTATAAATATTAGATCATTGTATAATAACGCATTCTAACAATAAATATCAAGTATCAAAGCTCTAGGATGAATATTTATCGAATAAACTCAGAATAATGTTCCGGGCGCATTGCGAGCAACTCCGACCGAGCGAAATTTTTCTAAGTCCAACCGCCAAGAGTAAACTTTTTTCCTAGCGTTCCCAGACCATTATAAATGTTAGATCATTGTATAACAACGCATTCTAACAATAAATATCAAGTATCAAAGCTTTAGGATGAATATTTATCGAATAAACTCAGAATAATGTTCCGGGCGCATTGCGAGCAACTCCGACCGAGCGAAATTTTTCTAAGTCCAACCGCCAAGAGTAAACTTTTTTCCTAGCGTTCCCAGACCATTATAAATGTTAGATCATTGTATAACAACGCATTCTAACAATAAATATCAAGTATCAAAGCTCTAGGATGAATATTTATCGAATAAACTCAGAATAATGTTCCGGGCGCATTGCGAGCAACTCCGACCGAGCGAAATTTTTCTAAGTCCACCCGCCAAGAGTAAACTTTTTTCCTAGCGTTCCCAGACCATTATAAATATTAGATCATTGTATAATAACGCATTCTAACAATAAATATCAAGTATCAAAGCTCTAGGATGAATATTTATCGAATAAACTCAGAATAATGTTCCGGGCGCATTGCGAGCAACTCCGACCGAGCGAAATTTTTCTAAGTCCAACCGCCAAGAGTAAACTTTTTTCCTAGCGTTCCCAGACCATTATAAATGTTAGATCATTGTATAACAACGCATTCTAACAATAAATATCAAGTATCAAAGCTTTAGGATGAATATTTATCGAATAAACTCAGAATAATGTTCCGGGCGCATTGCGAGCAACTCCGACCGAGCGAAATTTTTCTAAGTCCAACCGCCAAGAGTAAACTTTTTTCCTAGCGTTCCCAGACCATTATAAATGTTAGATCATTGTATAACAACGCATTCTAACAATAAATATCAAGTATCAAAGCTCTAGGATGAATATTTATCGAATAAACTCAGAATAATGTTCCGGGCGCATTGCGAGCAACTCCGACCGAGCGAAATTTTTCTAAGTCCAACCGCCAAGAGTAAACTTTTTTCCTAGCGTTCCCAGACCATTATAAATATTAGATCATTGTATAATAACGCATTCTAACAATAAATATCAAGTATCAAAGCTCTAGGATGAATATTTATCGAATAAACTCAGAATAATGTTCCGGGCGCATTGCGAGCAACTCCGACCGAGCGAAATTTTTCTAAGTCCAACCGCCAAGAGTAAACTTTTTTCCTAGCGTTCCCAGACCATTATAAATATTAGATCATTGTATAACAACGCATTCTAACAATAAATATCAAGTATCAAAGCTCTAGGATGAATATTTATCGAATAAACTCAGAATAATGTTCCGGGCGCATTGCGAGCAACTCCGACCGAGCGAAATTTTTCTAAGTCCAACCGCCAAGAGTAAACTTTTTTCCTAGCGTTCCCAGACCATTATAAATATTAGATCATCGTGTGGTAAAGCATTTTGAAGACAAATATCAAGTATGAAAGCGCTCGGATGAGTATTTATCGAATAAACTGAGAATAATGTTCGGAGCGCATTGCTTGCTCGGCCGCTCGAACGAATCGTTCGCGCGCCGAGGCGCGTCGGATCGCCATGCGAAGGAGCTCGAGCGAAATTTTTCTAAGTCCAACCGCCAAGAGTAAACTTTTCTCCCCGAGCTCCCGCACGACTTTAATCGTTATATCCACGCACGATACCGCTTGTCATCAACATTTCTCGAGTTTCAAAGCTCTCGGACGCGTATTGCTCCAGTTTTTGAGAAATATTGCTCCGACCGCCAAGAGTAAACTTATCTTTCCGGTTGACTCGGACAATTATAAATATTAGATCATCGTGTGGTAAAGCATTTTGAAGACAAATATCAAGTATGAAAGCGCTCGGATGAGTATTTATCGAATAAACTGAGAATAATGTTCGGAGCGCATCGCTTGCTCGGCCGCTCGAACGAATCGTTCGCGCGTCGAGGCGCGTCGGATCGCCGTGCGAAGGAGCTCGAGCGAAATTTTTCTAAGTCCAACCGCCAAGAGTAAACTTTTCTCCCCGAGCTCCCGCACGAGTTTAATCGTTATATCCACGCACGATACCGCTTGTCATCAATATTTCTCGAGTTTCAATGCTCTCGGACGCGTATTGCTCGAGTTTTTGAGAAATATTGCTCCGACCGCCAAGAGTAAACTTATCTTTCCGGTTGACTCGGACAATTATAAATATTAGATCATCGTGTGGTAAAGCATTTCGAAGACAAATATCAAGTATGAAAGCGCTCGGATGAGTATTTATCGAATAAACTGAGAATAATGTTCGGAGCGCATCGCTTGCTCGGCCGCTCGAACGAATCGTTCGCGCGCCGAGGCGCGTCGGATCGCCGTGCGAAGGAGCTCGAGCGAAATTTTTCTAAGTCCAACCGCCAAGAGTAAACTTTTCTCCCCGAGCTCCCGCACGAGTTTAATCGTTATATCCACGCACGATACCGCTTGTCATCAATATTTCTCGAGGTTCAATGCTCTCGGACGCGTATTGCTCGAGTTTTTGAGAAATATTGCTCCGACCGCCAAGAGTAAACTTATCTTTCCGGTTGACTCGGACAATTATAAATATTAGATCATCGTGTGGTAAAGCATTTTGAAGACAAATATCAAGTATGAAAGCGCTCGGATGAGTATTTATCGAATAAACTGAGAATAATGTTCGGAGCGCATCGCTTGCTCGGCCGCTCGAACGAATCGTTCGCGCGCCGAGGCGCGTCGGATCGCCGTGCGAAGGAGCTCGAGCGAAATTTTTCTAAGTCCAACCGCCAAGAGTAAACTTTTCTCCCCGAGCTCCCGCACGACTTTAATCGTTATATCCACGCACGATACCGCTTGTCATCAATATTTCTCGAGTTTCAAAGCTCTCGGACGCGTATTGCTTCAGTTTTTGAGAAATATTGCTCCGACCGCCAAGAGTAAACTTATCTTTCCGGCTTACTCGGACAATTATAAATATTAGATCATCGTGTGGTAAAGCATTTCGAAGACAAATATCAAGTATGAAAGCGCTCGGATGAGTATTTATCGAATAAACT
The DNA here is from genome assembly GCF_051020765.1 of Lasioglossum baleicum. NCBI lineage: Eukaryota > Metazoa > Arthropoda > Insecta > Hymenoptera > Halictidae > Lasioglossum > Lasioglossum baleicum. The sequence continues at coordinate 148,577 of NW_027469172.1, forward strand.
GAGAATAATGTTCGGAGCGCATCGCTTGCTCGGCCGCTCGAACGAATCGTTCGCGCGCCGAGGCGCGTCGGATCGCCGTGCGAAGGAGCTCGAGCGAAATTTTTCTAAGTCCAACCGCCAAGAGTAAACTTTTCTCCCCGAGCTCTCGCACGAGTTTAATCGTTATATCCACGCACGATACCGCTTGTCATCAATATTTCTCGAGTTTCAAAGCTCTCGGACGCGTATTGCTCCAGTTTTTGTGAAATATTGCTCCGACCGCCAAGAGTAAACTTATCTTTCCGGCTTACTCGGACAATTATAAATATTAGATCATCGTGTGGTAAAGCATTTCGAAGACAAATATCAAGTATGAAAGTGTTAGCATGAGTATTTAATTGTTATATTTCGACGTTTACTAATCGTGTTCTATCGGTCGTGCGGGTAAACGGCGGGAGTCAGTTTTGGTCTGTACTGTTAGGTAGATCGTCCCCGGATATGTTTGCGATGCGCGTGTTTGGATTAACGAGATTCCCTCTGTCCCTTTTTTTTTTTTTTTTTTTTTCCCCCCCGATTGACCTGCATATGCGACGCCTGGACATCCGATACAAGGCTTCTAGAGGGAGAAGCTTCGACATCAATGGCTATAGCTTCCCGGAGGACTTCGATGGTGGGCGTTCGGACATGGACCTCAACAGTGAGGTGATTGAGTATCTGCTGCGAGAGTGGCAGACCAGGTGGGACGAATCCACGACCGGCAGACACACTCATGGACTCTTCCCCAACGTGCTGGACAGGCTTCTCATGAAGTGGATGTTCCTAGAACACTACGTCGTCCAGTTCCTGTCAGGGCATGGGGATTTCGCTGAGAAGCTGCATGAGAGAGGGTTGTCCGATGACCCCGGCTGCCTCTGCGGGGCCGCGGGTGAGTCCCCAATGCATGTGATGTTCCACTGCCCCTTATATGAGACAGAGAGGAGGGAGTACCGTGCGGTCTGCCAGGAGAAGGGCCTTGACTGGCCCCCAACCGGAACGAGCATTATTCGCGAGGACACATACAGGGCCCTCGCCCAGGCTGCCAAGAAAATACTCCTTAGAAAGGAGGAGACGTGGTGGAGGAGAAATCGAGGTTCCGCGAGACTCGAGGAGTGATGGCGAAGGTTGCCGCAAGAATTATGGAACATTTGGAACACATCCAAACACATTACTGACCATACTCCAAGTGAAATGAGACACTAGAAACTAAATCCTGCATCCCATATCCTGGACCCTAAATCCTGAGAAGTAACCAACAGACTGGCGGGAAAGAAAATGGGAGAAAGGCCAGAACAACCGGGCCGGCGTTGCTGATATGGAGGAAACTCCGAGGTGCAGCATCCCTTCTTCAGGGGGGTCGCCAAAACTAAATGTCCCTTTTTTTTTTCGTTCGAACCATGTCTGTGGAT